>NC_056734.1:806266045-806461045 GCF_019279795.1 Protopterus annectens
CTGACAACTGTGTTTGTTTTGAGGAGGTGTACCATTAATGTCACAGCCAAAGGATATGCTACTACATTTTTTGTCCTTTGGTTTGAAACTATGGTCAGAGCACCTTTTGCTACTATGTGTACGATCATGTTGTGGAAGATGGGAATCCCCAGGATAGTATACGTTGCCTCAAAGATTACAGTCAGCAGTAAATTTAGTCAGCCAAGGCCTTCGATATCAGCTTTACATCAGACAGGCAAATACCAAACAGGAGTGGCCCCACTACTGAACCCTGGGGGACTCCACTGGTAATGAGCCTTTCAGAAGATACTGTGCCCCTAATCTTGTTTAATACTAGCCTTGACTACATATTGATTTATGTGAGACAGTTTGATACCCAATGGGCAACATAATAGCTTACCGTTAGATTGATAAGTTTGTCTATGGTGTCTAAGTCGGAAATGGTGTCAAAGATTTAGCTAAATCAATCTGATTATTGTGTACTGACTTACCATCATCCAGGGTCTCAATGGCTTTTTTCAAAGAAGTTCACTAGGTTAATCAGACAAGACTACCCTTCACAAACTCACACTGATTTTGGTCAAAGGACTTTAGACTGAAATGTCCATATTTATGAGGTCCATAATGATGTGCTCTATTGGCTTACAGATAAAACTTGTGAGGGGGTCTGAAGCTTCCATGATCAGAGGTGGGGGCCTCTTTTGTGTAAGAGGATGACCATGACTGTTTTCAAGCTTCAAGGACAAAGCCTGACAAGAAGCTGAGGTTGTACAGATTGTTGAGTGCGTCAGTAACACAGTGCTTCACATTGACAAAAAAGCACTCCATCAAATCATCAGGCCCCACTGAGCTAGTATTGTTTTACCTCGGAGAGAGCCTTTTGAACTTGTTCAGGGATAATGTCTTGTGGGGAAGCTGACAATGGATTAAGCTTGTCTAAGCTAGATGGAGATGGGAGGGAAACTGGAACTAAATTTGTCTGCTAATAGGTCAACTAAGCCTTCAAAGGCAGAGTAGGTCTAACCATTATGTACCAGCTCAGATCAGGGTTGGAAGTGGTTTATAAGGTTCCTGATATAGTTAAATAAGGCCTAGTGATTGTTTGACAGCATGGGCAATTCTGGATTCTTACTTTGCCTTTGACGATCAGATTTTGTTCGTAACCTCTTCAATTTCTTGAATTTTATTTTGAGTTAAATTACCATGGAAGATGAATTTTGTTTTCTGTTGTTAGACAACATTGTTATACTAGAATTCCACCAGAGGCATTTCTTTTAAACTTAGCACTATATTTGTTATGGAATGAGCCAGAAGTCATGATGCAGTTATTGAGATGAGACCATAACCCCCCCCCCCCCCACACACACACACACACACACATAAACACATACAGAAATTCAGGAGAAGGGGTACTCTAGAAATTTCTCAGGCCATCATGTTATTGCAGTAAATTTACCTTAGATTCATATCTGAAAGTGGTAGAATCTGTGAAAGTTTTGGGCCAGATTCTTATTACTGAGAACCACTGCTTGGTGGTCAGATGTAACGAAGGAGGGTGTATTATAGGTTCAGGGCATACAGTGCTATACTTGTAATGATCTTATTGAATAATCTACATGTGGATGATCTACTCAGTTTGCATTAATGTAGTCTAGGAAGCAATGAGCGTATTTGTTTCTACTAGTGCAAGTATCCCTGTTAATAGATGTATAATGGAAATCTGTAGGTGTTTGATTTGATGGTAAAGAACTCCAACTTATTTAGATATGCCTTGTGTGCTGTGTGTGGCATATAGGGGGTTCTACAGTCCAGGAAGTGGTAAGAGATCTTATTTATAGTTACTATGATGTGAATTAGTTTGTGGTTCCTGCCAAGCTGTACAAGTCAAGATGTAAAGAAACTGCAAAGAACTATGAACACCATACCTCTCAACTGTACATATTTTCACAGAATGTCCAGCTTTTTGCCTTATAGTTTTGGTCCGTTTTTCAGACAATTGTGGCTTTCTGGCAAATCATTGAAGATTGAAGTTAAAAAATAATAACAGACATTTCAGTTTTAGACTTCATGCCCTTCAGAAAATCTATGCTAATGCAAAACATGTTATTCTATCAACTTTCTAAGTTGATAAGAGCAATATTTCAAAATTGTCCCTATTTGTGCCACTTTTTTATGGCTTTGTCCAGATTTCTTATTGTAAGAGGTTGAGAGGTATGATGAACACATCACCACTGTTTACACAGGTGCCCTTAGCTGAGGATATAAATTACATGTAAGCATTGAATCATGGTAAGAAAGTAAAATTACCACTACATTGGAACCATGTTTTGTTAACAACAGATGCCTACATTTTCTACAAAGTCAGCAATTTCTCATTAAGGTTTCTACCACTGAGTAACTTCCCACTTAAGCTGCCCTTGTTTGGTTTGGCTAGGTTAGTAGACAAATCAGGTTTGTGTTGCCTAAAAAAAGGCATTCTGAATTTAGAGAAAATATTTACCAGTATACAAATTTCCTGAGGAGAACTATGCAAGCCATGCCTGGTGAAGCAGATGGGGCAGTTAACAATCTCTTTCCATAACAGTTGTACTTCAGATGCCGTTAGAAAGATAACAGTAGCTGAGAGAATTGTCAAAGTAAATCAGCTCCTGTTTGTACAGCAGCATCATTTTCAGTGAAGACAGGATGCTTCTCAAGATTACTTTCATACCAGCTTCAAATGGATAATGATATAACAGATATAGTTTATATTTCAGACAGCTGTTTGACCTTGTAAGTTTAAAATTGGTAAAACTTTCAAGGTCAATCTGCTGAAAAGTTAAATATTTTCTTGTACCCCCATTGCATATTTTTATGTAAGAACTTCTAGACAGAACTGCAGAAATGCTATTGTAGAAAAAAAAAGAGTAACTGCAAAAATATTTTTTCTAATGACATAAAAGACACAAGTTATAAAGTTGGATAAGTAGACAATCAGTAATTTGTATATCTGTGAGTTTTGTTTTATGAGGAAAGGGCAAATTCCTGAATCCCCAATGTGCCGTGATCTTGCACAAAACAACTGCCTGCACGTACATTCAGCTGAGTTTTGAACATTTATGCCAGCAGTTTTCCAGATTTGACAAGTTCTTGGACACACATACAGTATACATTTATATATATATATATATATATATATATATATATATATATATATATATATACACACACACACATAGATATAAACAGATAGATATATGGATATAGATATACATATATACATATATATAGATAGATATAGATAGACGTATAGATATACATATACAAATATATGCATGTGTATATGTGTATATATATATATATATATATATATATATATATATATATATATATATATATATATATATATATATATATATATATATATATACAGGGAGGGAGAGTGAGAGAGAGACAGATATGTATAATGTATGAGAGATGTAGTTGGTCAAATGCTGTCTGCTGTGTCGTTATGTACTAAAAGAAGAATTTTTCAAAAGATGGGTGATTGCTTTGAAAATTGCCTTTGAGTTTGAGTATTAGAGATGTGTTCAGTCCCACCTGTAAATGATAAGGTGTTAGGTTTTATTTTGTGTGGGACACAGTAAAGCACGAATAGGGAGTATGCACTTTTCCCATTGCTGTGGATTGCACAGGGAATCTTGCTCCCTAGTAATAAAACATGTTATGGTGCTTGTGAGTATGTTGCTTTCTATGGAACTGCAGTGCATGTGTTTCTTTGAGTGATGATGGCATGCGTCTTGTTTAGAGCATGATTGGTGATAGACGACTGAGTGAATGGTCAAGTATTCTTTTTCAGGTTGTTTGAGTTGTGACCACAGATTGATTAGATGCAATAACAAAGATTCATGTATATCTATTTACACAAACAAATGCAGGTGTGTGGATGTATGACATCCATTTTTTTTGTTCTTTATATTACAAATATATAAATTATTCTGAAGTTTGACATAAGTCATAATGAACTCTGAGACAGACCACCTGGCTGCTTTAACAGATGCACAAATTATAATAGCATGGGATAGGATAGCCCTTCATGTCTTCATATACTGTAGAATAACTGGATGGTTTCATTCCTGATTGTAGGAACATCTCAGCATTCTGCTCCTCAGGGACCAGGAGGAAGAGAAAAAGAAGCAAGAAGCTGCACATCTCAGGGAGCAGGACAGAAACGATGACATCCTGAATGATCAGGAAATGGTTAACAGCATCTTTGGCTTCCTGCCCGACATTTTTACAGAACCAGATGGACAAGTTCCTGCAGCTTTTGAAGTAAGAGCCATTTTTTTCTGCCCCTACCACTCCAACATATTTGGCCATGCTTTCTATAATTTGTGATATAAAATCATTTATGCAAATAATATTTTTAATGTATTGTGCTTTTCTGTATAGTCTTACTTTTCCACAAATAATTTACATTTGTGACAGGCAGTAATGCAGAGATCACAAAGTCAGTGAAAAAGAGACAGGAGACCTGTTCTCATAAATGTAAGGTTCATAGGTACTTACTAGGCAGTTGATTTGTGAGGATCTTAGCATGCCTACCCTTACAGTCCCATGGCAGTTTTCGGCTTTTATATTCTGTGTACAAATAACCCAGCGATGAGCAGAACAAGGTTATGATGGGACTTGTAAGGCTACTTTAACCACATTAGTTACAATATTGTTTGCCTTTGCATGTGTAATTCAAAATCCTCTTAATTTTATTCCCAGAAATCAGTGTACCTGATATGTCTGCGCATGTGTAAAACTCTATATGACTGAAGGTTACTAAAAGCTCAGTGGTGCATTTAAAGTGTGGAAGCTGACATATCTATCTGCATATAAATATATATATATATATATATATATATATATATATATATATATATATATATATATATATATATATATATATATATATATATAGATATATATAGATATATATATATGTATGTATGTGTGCCTATATATATATATATATATAAATATATATATATATAAATATATATATATATATATATATATATATATATATATATATATTAACTAAAACCAACACTGTCAATTTGTGTGTTGGAAAGCAGGTTTCTGATGAAGTTCAAAATCTTATCTGCAAGCGTGAGTGTGGTCTATTTTTCTAAGATCTTTCAAGTGTAAATTGTTCTTCCTACGGATCACCTAGGTTTTCTTGTCTATATATATATATATGTGTGTGTGTATATATATATATATATATATATATATATATATATATATATATATATATACGTATATCATCTCTGACACCCAGTAGAGCAATACCATTTGGTCATCACAGACAGGTGCTCAACAGGTGTGTGAGATCAACAGTCCCTGAGACAGGAATATTTCCTTTCCCCAGGGATTGTGCAATGTCAGAGTTAATCAGAGTTAGTATATATAGAAATTCAGCAGGGGGTGTGGGGGGTGCAGCCCACACATGGGTTGTGCAGGGGAGCTTGCAACCCAGCAAAAATGATTGATTGGTTTAGTCCACTCTGGGGTAATCTCCAGAGCATGCACGAAATATGTTGATATCATTGACTTCAACATTATGATGTTGATCTACTGGGTGTTAAGGCACTTGCCATTTACTCCAGTGCCCTACACCCATATATATGTTTACATAAATATATATGGGTATATTTTACATAACTAAGTACCCAAATGTCAATTTCACTAGTCATAACCTCAGAGCATACAAGAATAAACTGGTGTTTGTTGTAGGCGACAAGCCCCCCGCATTCCACTGTGGGGACTTGCCCCACACACCCCCTATTAAGTATGTATTCTAATTCCAAGATCACATAATACCAGAGAAAAGGGAATATTCCCCATTTTCAGTAATGTAGTAGTCATGCACAACTGCCAGCCGTTTGTTTTGTTGCCAAAAGTGTGCCTACAAAACAGGTGTCAACTTTAGTGATAGTCAGCTACATTAAGGGCTCCTATTTATATACACATATATAAAATGTAACGTGTTGGCACCACCAGGAATAGCCAAGTCAGTGGTATTGATAAGGCAAGGAAGAACCATTAAGCACACCATCCTGTTGAATATGTGGAGTATATATGATACACAGACATTTTGGCAGTGGGTAGTAATTAGGAGAAAGGATTTGAGGAACTGAGGCTGGTCCACTTGCATGAGTACCTGGGCTATCAGGTTATCAGAGGCAACTGGAAGCAACTGCCTATAAAAGGTAGGCTCATTGACAACATGGCAGAAGTCAATGAGAATAAGTCAGTGTTCAAGAGTCAAGAGAAGTCTGTAAGTGTTTTCCTGGGAAATGAAATGTAATGAGACTGGAATGGTCAGCCCCAAGATGTGGTGTCTTTACCTGGACTTGTAGAACTTGGAGGAGTAATGAACCAGAGACATGGGTCTGCACAACTATTTAAGGTATTGCCCGAAAAGACTTTTTACCAAAGAATTTTGTTTGCCAGAGATGTCTGTTTGCCAGAGGCTGATATTTTGGCTGTTTAAATGAATGTGCTCTGCAGCTTAATCTTTAGCAAAGGGCTTTTACTACAGTTGTGATTACATGCATATGACCAATATGTATCTTTCTTTATGCATCCATGGTGGCTACTGGTTGTCATTGGTAGACTGTGTATTCTGTCAGGCACTAATAACCTTCTAAGTAGCAGCAGTCACTTCTATTGTCATGCACAGTAGTGCTACACATACAGAAACCTCAGAGGTTGCTAAATGCTCACTCTCTCAAGTTTCATTTCTTCTTGTACTCCTGTTTTTTTGTCCATGACTTTTCCACACATAATGGCTACCCAGGATACATGATGGCTACCCAGTATACAAATGGGCAGCTGTCCCAGCTACACATGCAACAAACACAGTCATGCTTACTATTCTGACCTTTTTGGACACCTTCCATTTTGTATGTTGTCACCCTTATAAGTCCCCCCTTCCTACAGTTGTGCATCTTTTTCATTTCATGTTTATGCATTAATTATGTCCTGTTCTAATTCTTGTGATCACAGTTTTACATTTTTTGTTCTTTGGGCTCCATTTCTGTTTTGTGTTTCTGTAGAAATGATGTGCTCTGTATACAACATTATGACAACCTGTGGTGACATGTAAGTTGCATTATTTGAATTTTGTGTCTGTCATTGTTTAACAGTCGATATTTGATGTATGCATCATACCATTATTGCATGTAATGACCCATATTTTCATCTCCTACCTAGTCCTTCTATATCATGCCTGCAGATATTTGTTGTACGTCATTGGTGACAGTAAAATAATGTCACATTCTGCCCAAGCCCCAACCAAGGAGTTTGCCACACAGCTACACAATGTAACTGATACACTATAGGTCACATACCTCTATTTTTTAAAGGGTCACCTCTAATTTTATCCTAAATTTTTGCTGCACTCCTACTAAAGCCGATCATTGTTTTGGGGAGTTCTGAAGTAAGATTATCAGTATTTCAAAAGTGTTTTTGCATTGGGGTGTTCCCCTAATTATTTTTTACATTGTCCTTAATTTTGGAAGTAAATATTTACAACTATAACCATACAGTGAAAAGATCAAGTGATTTATACTGCTGAGTCCACTGGTTATGTTTCATGATGTGGTATATATCAAATGGCAAATTGTTGCTACCTCCCACTTCCTTGGTTGTATGTTTCTTGACTGATAGTGCAGAACTAAGGACATGGTCACCTGTTGAACATAAACTACACATTTGAAATGGACCACATCTGGCACTGAGCTACATTCTGTAAGTTTGCTATATGATGTTCTGTGTCTAACCACAGCCTACAATGCACACAAACTCATGTATATGTCACACAAATAAGCCCTTGTATAGATTTGGCTATATCACATGTATTGCAATATACTGTCCCAAATACTGCAGAATATAATAAGAAGTGGTGGACAATTTGATTTTAGCTGAGATGCCTACACAGATTTCACTATTGCTATGAAGGTGACATCTGCAAGCTAACAAAAACTTCCCATTTTATTTTCTGTTTTCATAGGATCTGGATAGAAAACGTTATGCGATGGAAGAAGTTGATCTTGATGAGGTCCTTATGATTCCTGAACCTGAAGAGGAAGAGGAAGAAGATGACTTAGCACCATACACATTTGAAAAATTTGCTGTCATGTACTTTCAAGGATCAGCCACCCACACACATATTAGGAAAGCACTTCACCATCCACTGCTATATCACGAGGAAGCAGACAGCATCATGGTAAATAAAACAGATACAAAAATGCCTTAAAATAGAAAGACTGTGAGATGAGAAAGAGCATAACTCAGAAAGAAAGTCAGAAATTGACAAACTGATATTTAACAAAGACCCAGTTTTACTTATCAAAGATTTCTTGAGTGTAGCTGACTAAATGGACAACATACTACATTTTTTCCTGTACAAGCATTGACCCAAAACTCCCCATGCAGTGGGTCAGTTCACTGTTCCCCTCCTCTAATATGATTCATTCCAGGATCATCAAATCTCCAAGCGTTAAGGCCCCCCTTTGGAATGTTAACTTACTCAGTCATGCCATTTTGAATGAAAGGACCTCAATAAATCAGTCACAATCGAGACATCAAATTTTCTTGCTAAAACTATGCATTTCTCACCACTTACCTGAAATAATTTAGGCAAAGCACTATGACTGATTCCTCAGATTTAGCCTTGCTCTTTCTAGATTTATTTTCTTCAAAAAATCGAGCCTGTTTAAAGGTACAAGCATTATCAAATAAATGAAGTCAGCCAATAAAAAGGCATCTTATCAGTAACTATAAGAAATGTATTATCTGAAGATCTTCTGTTCTGATGAACATAACATTCTCTTCCTTATGACCTTCTGCTAGGATTTTTAATGGAAATCGCTATGATTTTTTATGCTGAAAGGCTGAAATGTATGGGCCATATAGTTAAATGATGTAAACAAACGACAGAAGGATCAGAAGGTGGATGAAGTTGTATGCAGCTGTTTAGATTTTCAAATCCATTTATGAGGCAGATGAAAAGGACTCTTAAGGAACTAACATATAAGAAAACAGTTATGTAATTTATAACTAGTTACCTCACAGGTGAACAGTTACTAGGCGGTAATGGTGCAATGAGAACAATATTCAAAATATCAAAAATGTACCAGCACAGCAAAAGCAAAAACAGTCATGTGATTAGCTTTTCATAAGCAGTGAGTTAACAACTGTTTCAGTGAATGTGACTCTAAAACAGAAATATGACTAATGGAAATATTCTTATTATCTCTGTCTTTGCTCTTCATTTGACTTGTCTGAGCGTGCACTGTTTCAATTTTTAAGGTCAATTTTTCATATTACGTCCTCTTTGCAAGTCTGTGTGAAAAATGGCCAAGAACTGCAGAACAATATGCAAAATAAAGACCACATTTATAAATTACACCTACAGTCGATATAAAAAGTGTACATACCCCTGTTAAAATGCCAGGTTTTTGTGATATAAAAAAATTAGACCACAATAAATCATTTCAAAAATGTTCCCACCTTTAATGTGACCTGTAACCTGTACAATTCAATTGAAAAACAAACAAATCTGTTGGGGGAAAAAAATAAAAAAGTACAATACGCTGGTTGATTGTGTGCACACCCTTAAAATAATACTTTGTCGAAGCACCTTGTGATTTAATTATAGCATTCAGTCTTCCTGGGTACACACCTGCCATTAATTAAAGAGACTCTGTTTAACCCCAAATAATGTTCAGCTGTCCTAGTAGGATTTTCCTGACATTTGCTCAGTTTCCTGCAACAGCAAAAGCCATGGTTCACAGAGAGCTTACAAAGCACTAAAGGGATCTCATTGTTGAAAGGTATCAGTCAGAAGAAGGGTACAAAAAGTTTTCCACAGCATTGGATATACTATGGAACACAGTGAAGACAGTCATCAAAAAGTGCAGAAAATATGGGACAACAGTGATGTTGCAAAGAACTGGACGTCTCTCCAAAACTGATGAAAAGACAAGATGAAAACTGGTCAGTGAGGCTGCCAAGAGACCTACAGCAGCACTGAAGGAGATGCAGGAATTTCTGGCAAATACTGGTTGAGTACTACATGTGAACAATCTCTTGTATTCTCCATATGTCTGGATTGTGGGGTATGGTTGCAAGACAGAATCCTCTTCTTACACCGAAAAACATCCAGGCCCAGCTAAAATTTGCAAAACAATACATCAAGTCTCCCAAAAGTATGTGGGAAATGTGTTATGGTCTGATGAGACCAAGGTTGAACTTTTTGGCCACAACTCCAAAATGAACGTTTGGCTAAAAAACACTTTGCATCACCAAAAGAACACCGTCCCCATGGTGAAGCATGGTGTAAGCAGTATCATGCTTTGGGGTTGCTTTTTTTCAGCTGGAACTGGGGCTTTAGTCAAGGTGGAGGGAATTATGAACAGTTCTAAATACTAGTAACTTTTGGACCAAAACCTTCAGGCATCCGCTAGAACGCTGAAGATGAAAAAGAATTTCACCTTTCAACACGACAATGACCCCAAGCATGCATACAAATCAACAAAAGATATGGCTTCACCAGCAGAATATTTAAGTTTTGGAGTGGCCCAGCCAGAGCCCAGACCTAAATCCAATAGCAAATCTGTGAGGTGACTTGAAGAGGGCTGTGCAGAAGAGATGCCCTCACAATCTGACAGATTTGGAGCACTTTTGCAAGGAAGAGTGGGTAAATATTGTCAAGTCAAGATGTGCCATGCTGTTAGACTCCTACCCAAGAAGACTGAATGTTGTAATTAAATCAAAAGGTGCTTCAACAAAGCATTAGTTTAAGGGTGTGCACACATGACAAAGTATTAGTTTAAGGGTGTGCACACTTACGCAACCAGTGTATTGTACATTTTTTTATTTTTTATATTTTTCTCCCTAACAGATTTGTTTGTTTTTCAATTGAATTGTACAGGTAATAGGTCACATTAAAGGTGGGTAAAGTTTTGAAATGATTTATTGTGGTCTCATTGTTTTATATCACAAAGAACTTGCATTTTAACGGGTGTGAAAACTTTTTATATCCACTGTATATTATATCAAGGCATTTAGTCAGCCATGCCATTTTTCCTTTAAGTTGTGCTAAGGTCATTAAAGACTGGCAATATTTTATGCGATAATTATAATAATGTTTAGATAGAAAGCAAAGATCCAATAAAATGATAATGCAGTTTCACAATGGTGTAGCTGCTCATAATGTCAAAACTGTGCAGCTGCAACATTTTTGCCGTAACTACACTGATTATAATGGTTGCCAGTGCTTTTACAGCTCAATCTGTAAAACTATTCTGATCTTCATTTGGAATTTTATAACATTTAAACATTATTCTTCTTGAATTGTTATGCATTAAATTTCTGTGCAGTTTTTATACTTAAACCCTAAGACTACATTTGCTAGCTCTGGATATAAACTAATGATTGCTTGTGAACCTATGCAATGGTCAAATTGTAAAATGCTTTAAAAGTTTTAAGTTTTGTTTTACTTTTATAGCCTTTCAGGGTGTTAACAGAGCTATTTGTATGCCTTCAGTCTCAGCAGTAGGTACACATTTCTTGGTCTGTTGAGCTAATAATCCTCTCTGTTCATAGGCATCCCTACTTGTCTGGAAGATTATTCTACGGTTTATGGGCGATCTCCCCGAGCCGAGGCTTTACGCACAGAATTCGAGCACTGAGAATAGTACAGTCATGACTCAGCTTTATGACACTTTTGGAAAGAAGTCCGGTGCTCAGAATCTAAACCAGCAGACACCAGAACAGGTAGACTAAATTTTGAAGGCATTTATCTTGCATGTATCATTTGCGTTATTTCATTCTTTTCATTTTATGGCTGAAATTTGACTTTGGTTCTGTATTTGTAATCATGGTTAGTGAAGCAAATGCTGCATCTCAGGGTGTTTTTTTTTTTGTTTTAAACTGATACAGATAGCTTAAAATGACATTTTTAGGCAAACTCCTAACACTGCCCATAAATTTGGCTTTGCTCACTCAATCCCCTACTTATTCACACTAATTTCAAAGTCCCTGGTACAGCTCACATACAGTTTTCCCCCTGAAATCTCCTTCATTGAAGGAAGTATAATTAATCCAAGTGTGCATTATCACTTGCTTAGACGTCATAGACTGAACCAGCTACCAAGGTGATGATAGTGGAACCCAGAATATCAAGAGCTGGTGTCAACTAACAGTTGCACCTGAGAAATGAAGACTAACAGTAGCTGTCAATGAAGAGGTTGGCAAGAAAAAAAGATGCCAGGCCACTGATTATGTTGAACCATACTGGGGCACCTGAGTGACTAGTGAATAATCCAAACAGATCTGTGTTACGACTAAGATAAAACAAGTGCTACATGAATACTGAGCATGTGCTGGATGATTTGGGAATAATGTGTATCTACAGGAAATGTACTATGTCTAACAGATCGTTTTGGGTTGTGTTCACACTTTGGATTTTAGAATGTGTCACAGAAAATGGACAGATAATGTGACATTGAGATTATAGTATAAAATGTAAGATGTAAAACTGCCAGAGAGGCTACTGCTGTGTGAAAAACTACAAGTAATGGAGAGAGTGTTGTTCTACAATGTAACCTGTATGCAAACTGATGTGAAGAATAAGGACTTGATGGCCTACACTGCATTTATTAACTAGGTAATCCCACTGGGCAACACAGGAGTAATGTTTGCTTAAGTAACCTGCTGTGAGTCACACACTGGGCAAATGGAGAACATGGGATTCAGTCTTAGGCCTGTTACACAGATGATCTTAAACTTCTGCACTGAACTGCCAGACAGAATAGGTAATGAAAATTGGTGGATAAGTTAATGCTGTGGTTTAAACTCCAGAATGCATGATGGGAACTCACACCATGAGTTGTACTACAGAATGTGTGATATCAAACTGTAGATAAAGTGAGCTTTGTGCAATGTTGCTGACTATATGATAGAAAACTGATAAGACATGGTGAGTGTGAGTTATGTTACAGAATGACAGATGGAAATTTGATGGATAGAGGGATTCTCAGTGCTATATTACAAAATACATGACAGTCAAGTTGGATTATTTGGATTTTGGATGCTGAACAAGGAGAGGGTCATGGTAAGCTGCCTGTTGGGTGCCAGGATCCGCCACATAACGCAAGCACTCAGATCACTCCAAAGCAAGTACAAATATGACTCAGTCATTGTCCATGCTGGTGTGAATGACCTGAGATGTACCTCCCTGGACTACATGAAAAGAGACATAGAGGAGCTCTCTAATCATGTAGCCCAGGCCGGTATGACCCTGACCTTGAGTAGTATCTTACCCTCACCAAGAATGATGCCACAGTATAAAGACAAAATGCTCAATTTTAACAACTGGCTAAAGTATTGGTGTCATTCAAAGGGGATCCAGTGTCTGTCAGCCTGGGATGACATGCTCGACAAGCCACGCTGCTTTGCTAGGGATGGCCTGCACCTGTCACCTCTAGACTTTCGGATATTGGCAAAGGCCACCCCCATAGTACCTTTTTTAGGCAAGGCTCAAAGGACAAACCCACCTCCATAGATAACACTGGGAAAAAGAAACTAAGGGTAATGCTACTCAACACCAGAAGTCTAAAGCTCAAGATGCACGCACTCGAAGCTCTCCTCAGTATGGAGAATATCAACATCTGTGCAGTAACAGAAACCTGGTTCAAGGCTCCCGGGAGCACCCCAGCACTACCAGGTTATACCTCATACCATGCTTTTTGGCCCCAAAACTCGGACCGAACCACAAAAGGAGGGGGAGTATCCATATTCATCAAAGATACTCACACCTCCAGGTTAGTGGCACTGCATGAAGCAGCAGAGACCATCCATGTGCAACTAACAGTGGGCAAAACTGCCTTTCAGTTTATAGCCTGCTACAGACCACCCTCACAAACTCAGGAACCTCACTCGGCCTTCCTGAAAACACTGGAGAATACGAAGGTCTCTCCAAACACCATTATACTTGGTGATTTCAACTACCCAAACATAGACTGGGAGCATTACTCAAGCCCCAATGCCCTAGCCCAAAGGTTCCTTGAATTTATAAACTCAAATGCTATGGAACAACTAGTCACCACTCCCACAAGAGGGGAAAACATACTGGACCTGATCATCACCAACATGGGGACTCAATGCTCCACACCAGAAGTATACCCCTCATTGGTAAGATCGGACCATAAATTAATCTCACTGGACATCCACATCCCATCCCCACCCTCAGCCCAGAAAACCACAGTGAAAAATTTCTCAAAAGCTAATTTCACACTTCTCAAAACCGAGGTGACATCCTTCAAAACCCCCGGGCCAATGGAAACTACAGCCCAATCTGCAGAAACCTTTATAAATGCATTCTATGGACACCTTCAGGAATGCATGGATCATGCAATCCCATATAAAACCAAGACCCAATCCTCCAAAGGCAGGCGTCCAATCTGGTGGACCCCAGCCATAAATAAGCTTTACAACAAAAGGAGGAAGCTACTACATGATAGAGCAAAATCCCTAAAAGGGAAGGCAGCTCTGATCAGTACTAGCAAAAAACTACGGTCCCTCATAAAATCATCCAAGGCCAGCTTCGAGAAAAAAATTGTACAGGACACCAAAGATAATCACAAGGCCTTCTTTAGTTATGTTAGAAACCTGGGTGGCAACTCCCAGATATGTTCAGAGTTAATCCAAAATGACAAAAAATACACTGAACCCACAGACATAGCCAACATCCTGGCAGACAGGTTCAGTGCAAACTTCTCCCCCATCCCCCCTAAAGATCAAATATCTATCCCGGCAGAGAGTCGCCTTCCCAACATCTCAGATGCTCAGGTAAGAGCTGCCCTCTCCAAGGCAAAAAACACAGCATCAATGGGACCAGATGGTGTCCCACGCTGCGTCCTACACGAGCTCCAAGAAGAGCTAAAACCACATATAAAGTCACTGTTCAACCTTAGCCTTAGTACAGGATATGTACCCAAGGAATGGCGTACAGCTACAGTGGTCCCGCTCCACAAAGGCGGTGCCTCAACAGACCCTGGAAACTATCACCCCATAAGTTTGACTAGCCTGGTCTGCAAAGCTATGGAGTGGATCATCATGGAGCTCATAAACAAAGACATTGGGGACCTGCAGACGCTGGATCCTACCCAATTTGGCTTTGTTAAGGGCAGATCCTGCCTCCTGAACCTGGTTGACTTCTTTGGAAACAGTCACCAAGGCCATAGATGAAGGGAAGGTAGTATATATAGCCTACCTGGACCTCGCAAAAGCCTTCGACACAATACCCCACTCAGGCATCATAAATAAGCTCTCCAGCTTAAAATCAACCCCTATGTCATAAGATGGGTTGCAGACTGGCTCAAGGATAGAACCCACATGGTCAGAATTGCGGGAGCCATGTCAGACTCTAAACCAGTTACTAGTGGCATCTCACAAGGCTCAGTCCTGGGACCTCTCTTGTTCGGTATATATTTCTCTGAGGTACAGGCTAACACGGGAGGACTATGGCTGATCAAGTTCGCAGACAACTGCAAACTGGGTGCCATAATCGACTCACCAACTGACACAGACATCCTCCAAAAGGGCCTCACAGAGACAGATAACTGGTGCCAGAGCCATGGCCTGAAGTTGAATGCCAAAAAGTGCATAGTCATCCCCTTTGGGAAAAACAAAGTGCCCACACATTAACACATAAGTGGTAATCCATTAAGTACGGAAGAAGTAATTAGGGACTTGGGGACCCAAGTGGATAGCAATCTTTCCTTTGACAATCACGTCGCCAAAGTGGTCAGAAAGACCTTCTATATAACCCACCTTATCACGAAAGGGTTTACATCTAGATCAAGAGAGGTCATTGTGCCCCTCTACTCATCACTCATCAGGCCCATAATAGAATATAATGCCCCATTTGGGATGTACCTGACCCGACACCTGCAGCAACTGGAAGGACCCCAAAAGTGCCTCACCAAGAGGATCAAGGGACTCAAACAAATGACCTATGCTGCCCATTTAAAGAAACTCCAGCTATACTCAGTTGCATACTGCCTACTCAGAGGTGACCTGTGCCTGACATATAAGGCCATGTCAAACCCAGATTTAATGGACATGCTCCACCTCAGAAAATCCAAAGCCCTTAGAGCTACGCGCTCGTGGGACTTAAACCTCAGCACAGAAATTAATAGAACATGCTGGAGGGGCAGATTTATAACCCAGAGGCTCCCATCACTCTGGAATAGAATCCCAGTCCATGTTAGACAGAGCCCCTCACTCCTTCTTTTCAAAAGGAATCTTGATGAGTGGATGGATGATCCTACGTTTACCCCGGGGATTACCTCTCCATCACTGCTAGACAGAGGCACAGTAAACTAACCTTAAAAGGGTATAGTAAACTCATTTAAAAGGGTGGCGAAAGCCAAACACACTCTGGCTAGGCTTGTAAATGCCCCAGGGCAGATATCCTAGTATCAACCTATGAACCTATGAACCTATAACATATAAAGGATTACTTTCCAGACTGTCAAAACATATAAAGGGCTGCCTCAGCATGCTACTATATACCAAGCAGTAGATCACATCAGCTCTGACCAGTATTTGAGAATTATGGTGATATTATAAAGCAGAAACTGGAATACATATTGATTGTGTAATGGATGATTTACAATGTGTCCAAATTCCCTGATCTTAAAATACATGATATGTGACAGATGACTGATAACCAGATATCTGTGAACTCTAGGATCTGTTTGATAAGTAAATGTAAATAAAATTTCACAGCATGTCAAAGGTACGGTGGATAACTGCAGTATGGCAATACAGCATACAGAGACCATTAGTGATTTGGAGTTAAGGTGTTCTCAGATACCAGAAACTGTACTACAGAGTGTATGTTGGATACTTTAGGCTGCCACAAGACACCAAGAAATGCATTACAAAATGTGCAAGTTGACTTAAAGTTAAGTTTTTGCTTTACAAATTGTGATCAGGTGTCAAAATGCCATATTTTATTGGTGGTCAGGCCTAGAATTATTCATTTCATATTCTTTGATTTAGTCCCTCCTATCTCGATTTCCTCAGAACTCAAAAAGTGAATAACTTCTTTCCACCCACTCTCTCCTCTGTGTTCTTCATTCCTGCTCAGCTTCCTTCCTAAGATCAAGTCTTAGGGTGGCGCAGTGGTGTAGCGGTTAATGCTGTCACCTCACAGCAAGAGGTTCTCCGGTTTGATTCTCGGCTGGGGTGCCTTCTGTGTGGAGTTTGCATGTTCTCCCTGTGTTCGCGTGGGTTTCCTCCGGGTACTCCGGTTTCCTCCCACATTCTAAAAACATGCTTCTGGAGCATTTCTCCCTGGGCCTCCGCTGGAAACAGGATCTGTGGAACCTAGTCAGACTTTCCCGGTCAACAAATGTTAAATAAATAAAAGTCTAACCAAGTCCTATTGATGCTTTCCAAAATTAAAAAAACACTATTTCCATTAGTCTTGACAATATCCCTGGATATGTACTGAGAAGTGTAAAGTCCCATCTAGAAAAAGCACTGATTATATCCTAAAGATGTGGAGAATGACAGTTGTGCTGCCCTTGCAAAAAGGTTGTCCCCTATTGACCCCAGGAATTCAAGGTCTATTTCTCCCACTAGTATTATTTGCAAGGCTATGGAATGTATTATATTGTAGAAGTAAACTAATAAACAATGATATAGGTGACCTTATATCACTGGAAATACACCAGTTCAGCATTATAAAAGGAATATCATCCTTGTTTAACCTGGTTAAGTTCTTTGAAAGGGTTAATGGTGTCATGGATAAGGGGTGTATAGCCCACACTGCTTATCGCGACCTTGCAAAGGCCTTTGACACTACTCGCCCTGATGGGATTATTGACAAACTCTCACAACTCAATATTAAGTCTGACATTGTTTAGTGGATCAGTAATTGACTGTCTGAGAGAACCCATACTTTTAGGGTTGTGGTACTAGCTCCAGAAAGAAAAATATCACCAATGGTAACCCACCAGGCTCTGTCCTGGATCCCCTCCTCCTTGGTATATATCCTCCAATTTTGTGGTGGTTATCAAATTCCATTCTGATATTCAAATTCTCCAGCTATGGCTCTAGTATAGTTTCCCTTGATAAATCTAGCATTACTACTGCTTACCATATAGATAACATTACACTTGAATTTGACAAAATCATCAGGGACTTTGGTTTGTATGTTAATAACAAACTAACTTTTCACCACCATGTCACTGTTGTGGTTAAAAATACTTCTCCTTTGCACAACCTATCTTTCACTGCATCTCATCAAGGTGATAGAAGTTATAGTCTCACCTTAGGCATCCCTTATTAGGTCTATCACTGAATATAATGCACTCTTTAGTGTGTATTTCACTATGCAGCTAAACAAGCTTGAAAGACCTCAATGCTTCCTCAACAAAAACCTACTTTAATGGACTAAAATACCTGTCCCTTTACTCACTGTCATACAGACTCCTGAGGGAGTGATCACTGCTTAGCTTTGGGTCCATGAATGATCCAGCACTAATTTGAATTTCTTCACCTAACTAGAACCAATTGCAAAGCAAACACCCATTCCAGAGATCTAAATCTGTACTATCACAGCAACACCATGAGATGGCATGACAGATACCTAACCCAATGTATACCCCACTTCTGAGATAAGCTACCCTTGCCAGTCAAGGAGAGCATGTCCCTAACATTTAAAACCAATCTGGATGACTGGATGGATGACTGAAATTTTCCTAGGGATATGTGGCAAAAGTCTGTTAATGGGTGACATAGTTAGTCTTCCACTGTATTGTGTGGTGTAGCAGAGCTTTTCTGTGGTCTCCTTTGGACATAAGCTTAGTAAAGCCCTGTGAACCTATGAATTTGGAGGTAAGGACTACATTACAGAAAAGTGATACAAGGTTGGAAGTCGGCAAACTAACTGCTTTACTTACTGTGCTGTACAGTGTGCTACTAAGGAGTGCATTGATGAATGACTGATGCATAGGTGGAGTGGGTGTACACCATGGAATACCAGGCACCACATTAATGAATGACTGATGCATAGCTGGATTGGGTATACACCATAAAATACCAGGGATTGCCTTGCAGAATCTGTCATAAATGAAAAGGACTATGAGACCATTAGATTTCAGGAATTGCATTACAAAATATCTGATGGATGGTTTGGGATGGGATGCCAGGAGACACCAAGAGCTGCATCACAGAATGTGTGATGGATGGAGAAGCTGGAATTCCATGAGACACTAGGAATTGCTGTGTGGAATGCAAAATGGATGATTGATGGAGGGTTGCCTACAGCAATGTGTGATAGCTAATCTGCATAACCATACTCCTTACAACCCAATTAAACACTGCAGATTGTGGGATTAGTTAGTGTGGATAGTGCCAGAGGCTATACACACAGTACACATCAAGAGGATCACAATAGCACTGCAGTGCTTCAAAAGTGAGCACTGCACTCATGAGGTGCAGTCTTTTACATAAGACATTAAAGCAGTACCCCATGTATGTCACTTGGAAGTAGTAAAGATAGATGTCAAGCAACCCATGTGACTTACTTATGAACAGTACAACTAAATATTACTACCACAAACATGATATACATCATAAATGGGGAATGAAAAGGAAAATGTTACAAAAGTGTACTATATGCATGTCCACGGATGTATAAACTTTCACTTCGCAGTTAACTAACCATTAAATAACTAATTCAGAATTTTCTATTTTGCACTTTATCTGGAAATGATCTGCAACAGGCTGCAGGACTACAAGTTATGGAGGATGATCTGGCTGTGCATCCTAGAAGGTAGACAGCTAGACAGAAAGCCAGGTTGCAACTAAACCAACTCTCAGATCAAGAGCTCATCGGCAGGTACTGCCTAGACAGACAGCTGGTGCAGGCTGTGTGCAACATGTGTGCCCCACATGTCTGTGCGAACATTGTGAGACAATGCCACCTCTCTTGAAATAAAAGTATGTCTGAGCCTAGGTGTATTTGCATCTGGTACATTCCAACAACGTATAGGATATGCTGTAGGAGTGTTACAGACAGCTACTAATCATATCCTGGCACAACTGCTGGCAGCAATGTGCAGCAAGGTAGATGAACACATACACTTTCCATCTACCCTCATGTAGCTGTGAACTGTTATACACCATTTCTATAACATCATACATTTCCCCCATGTACTTGGTGCAATAAACTTCACCCACATCCCTGTTACGATCACAGTGCACCCAGAAACAGAAAGATATATCAATAGAAAGGGGTGGCAATTCCTGAACTAACAGGTGGTGTATGCAGCAGATGGGAGCACAACAATCATCATGGCAACACACCCTGGAAGTGTACAGGAGGTTGCCACATGGAGGGAAAGTGGTCTGAGTGCTACATTCCAGCAAAGTGAAGTACCTGAGGGTCTACTACTGGGTAAGTACAGGGACACAGCTAAGATGTATGCTAAAGGCATCCCTGTCAACATTATTCATGATAACAACATATGTGTTTCCACTCCCCGCAACAGTTGACTGTGGTTATCCACTGGAGCCATGGCTAATGACCCAGTACAGAGAACCACCCAACCTTACAGAGGAGGCATACAGTAGAGCTCATGCAACAACATGAAATATCATACAGCACGTCTTTGGTGTACTGAAGGCCAGGTTCAGATTTCTGGACACATCCTGGGGTGCATTGCAATACACACCTGAAAAGGCAGCACAGTTGAATAATGTGTGCATCATGCTAAACAATATCCTAACAACAACACATGGTGGTCTTCTTGCAGCAGGTGTAGGCGAACTACCCCAAGAGCCCCAGATGTCTGAGGATAACATTCCACAGCTATCAGAGGATGAGCAGGAGAAGACAGAGGATGGAACAAACAGGTGTGAATGATGGAGGATATGGCCACAGGTGCAGGCCCAGGTGACACGGCAGTGTCTGACACACACTTTTGAATCAAGCCACATGTACAGAAATACACACATTAAATATAGATGTTCAGGTGTTGCCCCACCACAGCAGCACTGATTGTATTTAATGATAATTGCCCAGTAGATATACACACTGAGCATCAGGCATAATATAATTCTAACATATAACAATATGAACATAAATTCAGGCAACAAATGACACAGGTATGCATACAGACTCATATGTTTATGGCAGACACCAATGCACATGCCTCTGTGAAACCCTTTCCTATCTGTCCACTATCAAATGATGTAAACAGGAAACCAAATCAGAACATACTGCAGAACTGCTGCCAATATCACAAGCAACATATATCAATGTATAGAATAGATAGTTAAATGTAATAAATGGAGTCACCTATGGTAAGTAAAAATGATAGACTTCCATGCCATCAGACTTCACAATGACCACAGACAGATGACATTGTCAGTGGTCTGCAAAGCAATCATCATTGCCATATGGTGAGACCAACACTACAGGACATAGTGGATCAATTGTCAGTGTTACACTAACACAGTCTGGGCTACACACACTGATGACTCACAGTGCAGTCCTGGCTCCCTCTACCACGTATGAAAACAATTGCTCCAGAGAGGAGATTAATGGAGTGACATCAGCATGTGGAAACATGCTGTGGGAAGGAGCATGGGTGAGAATTGACTGTCTGGTCATGGCTGCAGGGCCACAATGGATTGGCCAGCAGCAGATGTGTGTGCCACATAGACATCAATGGCCAACTGGAAAGGGTTATGTCTGCTGAAAAGGGGTCTGTCTCTCCCGTGTGGCACTCAGCTAAGCACAGTCATGGCATGCAGAATGCTGCTCATACTGTGTCACTGGTGTAGTACTGCTGTATTCAGTGATTGTCAAAGACAACATGCTTTCATTCTGTATATGCCACCATGACATGTCCTTGTCTGCGCTCCTATTCTTCATACAGCATGTCATGGTGTGTGACATGATCCGTGGCTCGGGCAAGTGCAGAAATGTCAGCTCCATGACATCACTGGGAATGTTCATTTGCCTGTAGGGGAAGGCAGACACTCTATGACACATGCCCATGCACACCAGCTACATGCCTATGTCTACTGCACTGGCCAGTATCACTGTTCTCTGGGGAAGTGTTAACACTACCAGCAGTCTCAACTTGGGACTGTGATCAACAGGTCTCATTCTGTCAGCCATCTGATGTCTCCACATTGTCAGAGTAGCTGAACAAGTTTTCCTCCACATCTGAGGCTACAGCCTCAGCCACAACTGTAAACCATATGGGCCGGATGGTATTGCCAAATCTGTATTCTGTGTTCCGGAGACACATCAGATCCCACATCAGGATCAGTGAACAGGCTAATGGTGACTGAAGGTAGTGGATGTGCTAAAAGAAGAGACAGATGACACAAGTCAGGAAAGAATGCTTATATCACACAATAGATATTATTACTGATATATTGGTGGTGCTGCGGTAGGGTTGTCGCCTCACAGTTAGACGTTGCCTGTTCGATTCTCAGTTAGAGCATCTTCTGTGTGGTGACATGCGTGAATAGGCATTCCTTCATTGAAGGTTGTGCGTTAGGGCCCGGCAAACCAGCAAGTAAAAGATTGTGCATTAGGCCCGGCAAGCCAGCAAGTAAAAATCTACTGCCAATCATTAGCGGACTGGAGTTCCGCTGTGGCGACCCCTAACCGGGAAAAGCCGAAAGACACAAACAAACAAATATGCCACATATATATCACTACAATATTTCAGATAATAATGACTTACCAGGAGGTCTTGTCTGGGTATGGAAACAAAAACAAGGACCAGCAAACAAGGCACCTAATTATAAGGTAGAATACTTTAATAAAAGTATATAGGTTCTTATGACAGACTGGTTTCGGCTGATTTAATACAGAGCCTTCATCAGTGTAAAAGATTCATACAAAAAAGAACCATTTTATAAACAGTTGGATGGAACATGTGATTAATTACAATTGCTCATTTAGATCTGGCTTAAAGAGACCACCAAGCTTAATAATCCATTTTTTCTCCATGGAATTCAGTAACTCATGCCAACCTAATTTATTATTTCTGGGTCTATTTATTTTATCTATAATGGTGAAACTAAAACATGCATTACTGTGTATTAACGAATGTTTGTAAAGAGCATTGTTTTCTCTCTTATTTTTCATATCACTGAGATGTTCAGATATTCTGAATTTTAAGGGTCTTGAAGTTTGACCAACATAAAATGCAGGACAATTGCACTTGGCCAAATATATCACCCAGTCCGAGGAACAGTTGGCAAAAAAATGTATGTCACACACTACAGGGGTGTTCTGACTACTGAAATTTTTTGTTTTAAGTAACTTGGCACAATGTGTGCAATGTCCACAAGGAAAACAGACCAGTAAAGGTTCACCTGATAATGTGGCTTGTGTAGTATTGGTACTTCTGGCTTCAAAACGTTTGAAATGTTTGAAAAAAGTAGATAAATTTCTGCCTTTACGAAAAGAAAACAGGCATCTGTCACCAATTATTTCATTGAGTTTCGGGTCACATGTTAATAAATTCCAGTTTTGCTGGACAGTATTGATTAATATGTTGGTATTGCGTCCATAAGTGGTTATGAGTCTGGGTGGTTTGGAATTTGATTGAGTCCTATTTTTATAAATAAGAAGATCAACCCTTTTCATATTGTCCACTGTATGTTTGGTGTGTAATAATTGACCCAATTTATAACCCCGGTCATGAAATCTGAGAAGTAAACCGTCCCTAAATCGTGTATAGGTGTGTTTGTCAGAACAAATGCGTTTAACACGCATAAGCTGAGATTTGGGAATGTTTTTGCAAATGTGGGGAGGGTGAAAGCTGGAGGCATGGAGGAGTGAATTATTCTCAGGGAATTTGCGATGAATTTCTGTAGTCAACATATGATCAGACGCACGGCAAACCAAAACATCCAAAAAAATAATTTTATTTTTATCATAGTTGACAGAGAATTCGATTCCCCATTTATTTTCATTCAAGTATGTGGTAAATTCCAAAAGATATTCAGAATCCGCCCTCCATACCAACCAGCAGTCGTCCAGATATCTACGCCAGATGTCCATTTCTTCTATATAGATATTATGCGAAGTATCATAAATAACCTTTTCTTCTAAATATGCCATGAACAAATCTGCGTATATAGGAGCAAAGGAAGCTCCCATTGCTGCCCCCTTAGTTTGAAAATAACAATTACTTTTGAAAAAGAAAACATTCTTGGTCAATACATGTTCGGTCAAACACAACAAAAGAGTATTGAAGCCAGGTTTATATAATTCCATCCTATTGAGCCAATATTCTAAGGCCTCCAATCCAGCCCAGTGGGGAATGTTGGTATATAGTGATGTGACATGCATTGTACAAAGTAACCAATCTGGTTCTAACTGTGTTTCGGAAATGATTTGAAGAAATTCTGTGGTGTCTTTGATCCTTACTCTAACACATTTTAAAAGCGGCTGTAAATATTTGGTTAAAAAGAGAGATAAAGGTTCAGTTAATGAATTCCTACCAGAAACAATAGGTCTACCTGGAGGATTCTGGAGGTTTTTGTGTATTTTGGGTAGAAAATATATGTACTGTGGGCAAGGGTTGGATATAGTAAGTTGGGACTGAATGTTCTTGGTGATGATACCTTCTTCAACAGCTAATGTAAGAAAAGAGTCAATCTGTTGTTTGAAAACAGGTGTTGGATCAATAGTTAATTGTGTATAGTATCGAACATTAGACAGTTGTCCGAAAGCTTCATTGTCATATTGAGACAGATCCTGAACTACTATCGAACCTCCTTTGTCAGCACCAATGATAACCAGCTCATGATTGCTAGTTTGCTAATATTATCCATGCATGTTTTGGATATATTATTGGGTAACGGGGTGAATGACCTGTGTTGAAAGTGAAGATCTTTGATGATTGCGTGTTGAAACATGGAAGCATGTTGGTTCATAGGAGGCATAAAAGAGGATTTGTGATATTTGAATTCATCAGAGATCTTTGATGACTGTTGTTCCTGAAAAAATAATTTAAGGTCAAGAATCCTGCAATATGAAATGATGTTGTTAACAAAACTTTCTTCTGAAACAAAGAAACCAGGAATAAATGATAACCCTTTATTACGAATTTCAATTTCAGGGGAGGTGAGGACATGAGATGAAATGTTTGTTATATTCACATTGGTTCTTTGGTCACAAACATCTGAAGTAGACTTTCCATATTGTCTACAGCTTTTATGTTTTCTGCCCCCCCTCCTCCTGTGTGTAAACCCGGAGTGGTGAGGGAATTCCTTCTTTTCAATGCTGGTGAACCTATGGCACCCGCAGAATCAGTTTCTAAGCCTGAAGAAGAGTCCTCAGCTGATGTGTCTGTGTTATGAGGTGCACCCTTTTTTAAAATAGATTTAGTGCATTTTCTTTTAGGAGTTGTCCGATTTTGTGAACTGAATCGGACATGTTTTGCTTTATTTTCAAAATTAAAGGGATCACCTTTAGTGTAATCATCTAAGTCTCTTTGAAACTTCTTCCTCTTCCTTTCTTTTAACTGAGTTTCTAATATTAACAATTCTTTGCTTAGATTTTTAATGCTATTGGTATATGAAATCAATCCTTCAAATCGTTTGGCTTTATCACTGAGTAAAGTAATAGATGCTATCTCTTGTTCAATAATCCTGTTGTGATGGTTAGCCAAAATTTCAACAAATTTAAGAGATGTTTCTTGTTGTACTTCCCCCCATTGTTTGAGTAAAAGATCATCAGGGTTATTTACCAGTGGTTGTGTGCTTATTCTTAAACCCCGTGGGGTAATTCTTTTGGTCAAATAGGCACGGAAAAGCTTATAATGCCAAACATTATTTCGCAAAGATCTCATATGTTTGTTTAAATTCGAGAAAATATTCTCACAACTGTCATTATTGAGTGCAGCACCAGAATCCTCCAAACATTCACCATGTGGTCCTAATCCAAATACTGATAGATCATCTCTATCAGCAGATAAGCCTGTGAGTAAATGATCCAATTCCATGATGATGATGGAGATGATGTTGACTTGAAAATTACCAAATATATAAAAAGTGACAAAATGCAAAAACAAAATTGTCACATATATTTGAAGTCCTGTATGTTCAAAAATACCATATGAGTTGACCCTGGCCGGTTCAAAAAATGGATCAATAAGTAGTAGGCCTGTAGTAATATATAAATATAGAAGATTATCCACCAAAAAACTATGTGGACTGAACCAGGTTGATTTGCCTGTCCTTATTTGAACCAATAAGCCACTGGTCTGATTGATAAAAAATAAAAGTAAAACTATATTGTATCTAAGTCACAATCAGAGCCCCACTTAACTCATAAGGTAACAATGAGAAGAATGGAGATAGTGCTGCACAAAATAACCACAGGCAGGAATAACCCAGATTAATAAAAATAATTTGGCATACATAAACTTATCAATAAGCCTGAACCAATGAATATAGACCCTTCAAGAATGTGTGTAGAGAACTATATATCAAATTGTGAGAACAATTAAATATATGACCTACTCAAAAAAGGGCCAAATCTAGTGTGATAAAGATGATCCAAGAAAGACACAGGCTCATATGCCCAAAACAATAATAGTATCAAAATGTTTCCTAATGCACAAAAACTAAGTCATGTAATATGGTATATCAATACCAGCAATAATAATATGTTGGTTGTGAATGGTGAAAGCTGCAAACCAAATACGTATGAAATGCATTTGTTATAAATATGACTTAGAGAGTGAATTATAGTAAGACCAAAAAATAAAAATACAAAGTCATGCACCCCAGTATGTGATCCCTATATGACTCTAGTATCTGGAAAATCCAATCAAATACAATAAACTTAAAAAGCAGACTCCCAAAAATAATACAAAACATGTAGATGTGAGAAAAAGTATATAAATAAAGGATCCATATATCTATGATGTACCTGCTGAGAATAAAATATTCACAAAGTATATCCAATATGAATATAGTCATGCATGAGTATTCATCAGTAATGTAGATATCATAATTGGTAATATCAACAAACAGTCTCTGCTCAAACACTAACATCAAGAGCATGTAATGTAAATAAACGAAAAATACAACTTGTGTAGTTCCAAGTACATAAAAAAACACAAATAATGTCCTGGGTATTCTGGCATAACCAAAAATATATCATTTGGTTAATCCAAGCATTCCTGATCGTTTTAAACCAAAAAATGAACTCAGTAGTCCAGCAACAGTCACCATAATTGAAAATAATACACGCAGAGGTGAAAGACAGTTAACGTGCAGTTAACTTCTGGCCACCATTATGGGAAGGTGTCTGTTCGTGCAAGCTATACAGACCGTTCATTTGTACACCTTGATTCATTCAGCACATTATAAGTTCTGTGACTTTTCTTTTTTGACCGTTTTATGCATTTTTTGAAGAAATCAATGAGGATTGTTGTTGCTAACTAAAGGGGATAATTTTTGAACATTTTAGCTGGAACTGTCTCAACAACTTAGATGTATGCTCACTTACAGTTCAAACAATCGACAGGTCTGTGAAGTGATCAGGAAATTTTGGCCGATTCTGACAGCAGATGACAAAATAAAGAACATCGTTGGAGAGAGACCCAGGTTTCTCTATAAGAATAAAAAGAATATCAAGAGATTACTATGCCATAAAGATGGCTTTAAACATGGTGGTCCACTATCAGACCGCAAAGGTACTTTTAAATGCTGCAGATGCAAAGCTTGTCCTTATTTAGATACTAGTAATACTTTTCTCCACCCAGTATCTGGACGTAACTTTCATTTCGATGTTTATGCTGATTGTACTACTAGCCATATTACCTATTTGGCTACCTGTTGCAAGTGCCAAGCTTTCTATCTTGGTAAAACTGACCAACGATTAAAGGATCGTATTCTATGACATGTCAGAGACATTGATCAGAAAGTTCCATATAATGCCTTAGCAGCACACGTATTGGTCCATCCTACGCATAATTTCTTGTTCAAAGCAGTGGAAGTGGTCACCCAAAACATCAGGGAAGGAGATGTCCATAACAGGACAGAATTGAGAGAGATCTTTTGGATCAACAATTTTAGAGCCAATCGACCCCCAGGTCTTAATACAATAGTACCTCTCAGAACTGTTCTAAAATCTAGAAGAAACCTACCAAACATTAATACATGATTTTAGCATTTTTAACATTGAACTACATTATAGGAGACAAATCTCCACTTTGAACATTTATTTTTGTCCTGTGCCTTTAAGAACACCAAAGACAATTAGCTACCAGCTCTTGATTGTGTTTCCTTTATAAACAGGAAGAGCTAACTACACTTTTATACGATCTGAAGAAGGCATCTGCCGAAAGCGCTTATCGTTTGGACAATTTCATCAACTTTTTACACTCCAGTGAAGTATATGTTTTTGTCAGCTTTGCTTACAAAGCATCTATTAACTGTGCTTTAACAACTTGAAGCCTGAAGTTGTGGATGTTAATTACTAGGCTAATTATTTCAGCATCTCAGTGAAGCTTGCATTTTGTCAGCTTCACTTTTTAAGTTTTCAATAAATTGAGTTTTAACAGCCTGAAGTTTGAAGCTGTAGATGACAACTGCTTGGATACTTAACTTTTTTCAGTTCAACATATTCTAGTGAAGTTTACATCTTGTCAGCTTCACTTTTTAAGCGATTAATAAATTGTGTTTTAACAGTCTGAACCCTGAAGCTGTGGATGACACCCAAGGTCTTTTTTCTTTGTTCATTTGTCTACCCTCGGTGTCTTTAGTAGTGGTGAGGAGAATTTATTTCTTGTTCAGAAATAATAAATTAGGTTGGCATGATTTACTAACTTCCATGGAGAAAAAATGGATTATTAAGCTTGGTGGTCTCTTTAAGCCAGGTCTAAATGAGCAATTGCAATTAATCACATGTTCCATCCAACTGTTTATAAAATGGTTCTTTTTTGTATGAATCTTTTACACTGATGAAGGCTCTGTATTAAATCAGCCAAAACCGGTCTGTCATAAGAACCTATATACTTTTATTAAAGTATTCTACCTTATAATTAGGTGCCTTGTTTGCTGGTCCTTGGTTTTGTTTGGATTCCTAGTTCTCCTGCGACCTTGCAGCTGCCGTACTCACAAAGGTTACAACACTTTTGGTTTCTTGTCTGGGTATGGCCCATGAATCCTATGTAACAAGGATTTGACAATTATGTTACATATGCAGCATATAGGTCTACTTCAAAACATTGAAATCTCATAACATCGAAATTCAAAACATTGAGACCATAAAAGCAAAAACCCAAAACACTGAAAACCCAAAACAACGAAAACTCAGAACTCAATGTTATGGTCTCAGTGTTTTGAGTTTCAATGTTATGAGATTTCAATGTTTTGAAGTAGACCTGCAGCATATATGAGATATGTGAGGAATACAGGCATAACACATACCTGACATGTCCTCAAGAGAAACTATCACCAGATTTAAGGGCTGAAATGCAACTGTTGTAGGGAAACAAAGGCATAAACACAGTATTATTCCTCACATACCTGCCAGCATGTACCATTCCGAATGATGTAAAACATGCAATAGGTATTACATGCATATACCAGGTGGTCATGACTGACATGCTGATGGTGGCTGTCCTATGTAGTGGTAGAAGGACACATTATTAATGGAGGACAACAGCAAGATATATATGAAATAGAGGTAATAGCATACCATTGACACCCTCCTGATCTCATGAGTTTCTCTGTCATAATGTGGAACCTGCAGTGGAATAGTACAGACAAAGCAAAGACAGTCATTTATGCATGCAGTGCCATAAGCACATGATGACATATACAACAAACTTACAGGTTATGACGATACTCATGTGACATATGGTTAGTGAGATGTCCCTGTGTAGAAAAACAGCAACATTAATTTCAGATAACACAGTTATGCTACTTAGAGCCGCAGCCTATGAATATGGTGGGGAAACATACCTGGTGTGTTGGTAGGTGCATGTGCAGGGCTCATGTTCCCAGAAGATATACCTGTAGGTTATGTCAGAGAAATATCAGTATGACAATATATACCACTGGCATACAGGAGGCAGAGACAATAATAAGTAATAGTCACAGTAACAGTATATGGAGACACTTGCTTGTCATGTCCTGCTGTTGTGCAGAAGTGGATGGACCTGTGCAAATGAATGCAGACAACATTATGCATGCTGTTTGTACTGTCAGTTATGTACTGATGTTGTATGGCAACATTTCATTACACTTATGTTGGTCATCATCTCCCTGTCTGGACCCATGCGCATGATGCAAGTCTGCTGCTGCAACACAGAAATAAATATACATGAATATGCATGCAACAACAGTCTGTACTGAGGTACTCTACGTGCAAAAATGTTATGTAAAATAACACATGTATGTGCAGCTGGGAACACCTGCTTCATTCCCACCTCAGGTATGTGTAAATCCCAACTCATCATATGCAGACATATGAGAAAATGTGTGATCTCATCGGGGTGAGGAAAGGATCGACGGCAGGCCATCACCAGTGGCATCTCAACCTCTGATACAGGCATACCCCATTGGCTGCATTAAGGATCATGATGGAAACAGAAACCAGCAGGCTGGTAAAAGTCAAAAGTACCCCAAAAATGAAAACAATCTACAGACTGAGAGGTTCAAACCACCACAGCAGAGGATATGTAGCAGTACTTAAAAAATAATAAAAACTCTACACAAATAAGTAAAAACAGTACATATGAGACTTAAATAATAGCCAATCAATTTAAAGCATGGCAGTCACATGTCTAAAACTCATTCAGAAAAAGTAACCTCATTCATAAAAAGATAGCCAATCCAGTCAGTGCCTTAAACTATGTGCCTTCAAAAACAGCTTAATGGCTTCAGTTTTATTCAAGCAGGAAGGGTTATCGGCTTGGAAATAAATAATACATTTTAGCTCTAATTGTTCAGTCCTATTTTTCAAATCACTACCTCTCATGCATTCGTTAACCACTTCTAAAACAAAAAATGTAAACATATGTGCTGAACCTACATTGTGTAAATGCTTTGGTAAAGCATTGGTTAATCTATTATTGTGGATAGCACTTAAATGCTCAAGAATCCTGTCTTTAAAAACATGATTGGTCTTACCAATATAAAAACCATCACAGGCACAACATTGAGCATAGTTAATGACATTTTTTGATCTACAGTCTACATAAAAATTAAAGTTAATAATTGAGGAGACACATAGATGCTTAAAAGTTCTCTTCACACATATGCAAGCACAAGCTACATAAGACCTGCAGGGAAAAGTTCCCTTATGAGCAGAGAGAGCATTACCACTCTCAAAATGTTTATAGCATAACTGTCTCTTGATGAAAAATAATTATGAAACGTAAACTTGGGACTCGGACCAACCAGATTCTTAAAAGTGTCATCAGCTAGCAACACAAGCCAATTATTTTTAACAATGTCACATACAATTCCTATATTACTAGAATAAGTGAAAATAACTCTTGGTGGAAGATGATGAACTGCATTATGAGGAACAATGTCATTGTCACATTCTGCAAAAAAAGGGTCTGGCAACAGTCTCCCTCAGGGGAGGTAATCCAACAACTTCATGTTGCACTTCACTCATGGAGAAGACACGGCACATAAACTCCTTTGAAACTGTATTAACTGCTTCCATGGCCATGCAATCATCATTATGGAGCCGTATGGTCATAAGTAGTTGCCCTTTAACCACATTCTTAGGAATATACATTGGATGCATACTAGCTTTATGGCAGCCAACTCTTATGCATCATTCGTCACCATTTAGTGGTGGATTAAGGACTTCCTAGAACCTTTATGCTTGCCCTTTCTTGTATTCCTATTCATTTCTCATTTTTTTTACATTTCTCCTTATAGGATCACTTCAATCTACTCTAACTTCATAAAAGTCATATGCCACTTTGTACATCCAAAAAGCACAGATCCTTCATAATCTGTTGTGCCTGTGATGGTTTTTATATTATAAGTAAGAACTAATAAACTAAAGCACTACACCCTCTTATACTCCCTTTAAGTACTTGGCTCCCTATTGGTCCTTTTTGATCAGTCAAAAAGTAGTTCCTTATACTATTCTGGCATGTCCAAAAGTCAGTTTCGGGTTTACTGTCCAGTCCAGCTGGTGAATCTGGGAATCTTGAGGCAATGTTACAACTGCCTTATGTACACAGACCACCTAATCCTCCTCCCAACAAGCTCAAATATATGTGAGAGATGCAACTATATAGCCAAACTGGAGGCTGAGCTCTCTCAACCCAATACTGGTGCAGTCAGTCAGGAGGAGAAGGTAACCACACACACCACAAATCCAGTCTCACATAGACCTATCGCAACAGAAAACCAAACACATAAACACACAATAACATACTCGGAGACTCTAAATAAAAATCTGCCCAAGCAGCAGAGACCTCCAAAGCAGACATCCAAGCAACCGCTACCCCACAACAATACCCACGTATCACATAGTTCACAAAGTCAGTGTGCCATACAGTCACAGCCCTTAAAGCTAAACAACACACCTAATACACTTGTAATAGGTGACTCTATTGTCAGACACACTGATGTCCCACTCACCAGGCTGAACAAGGAGAAGGTCACTGTAAGCTGCCTGTCGGGTGCCAGGATCTGCCACATAACACAAGAACTCAGGTCACTCCAAGGCAAGTACAAATATGACTCCGTCATTGTCCATGCTGGTATGAATGACCTGAGACGTACCTCCCTGGACTACATGAAAAGAGACATAGAGGAGCTCTCTGATCATGTAGCCCAGGCCAGTATGATCCTGACCTTGAGTACGATCTTACCCTCACCAAGAATGATGCCACAGTATAAAGACAAAATGATCAATTTTAACAATTGGCTAAAGTATTGGTGTCATTCAAAGGGGATCCAGTGTCTGTCAGCCTAGGATGACATGCTCGACAAGCCACGTTGCTTCGCTAGGGGCGGCTTGCACCTGTCACCCCTGGGCTTTCGAATACTGGCTAAGGCTCTTGCCACCCCTATAGTGCCTTTTTTAGGCAAGGCTCAAAAGACAAACCCACCTCCATAGACAACACAAAGAAAAAGAAACTAAGGGTAATGCTGCTCAACGCCAGAAGTCTAAATCTCAAGATGCATGCACTCGAGGCTCTCCTCAGTATGGAGAATATCGATATCTGTGCAGTAACAGAAACCTGGTTCAAGGCTCCCGAGAGCACCCCAGCACTACCAGGTTATACCTCATACCATGCTTTTCGGCCCCAAAACTCGGACCGAACCACAAAAGGAGGGGGAGTATCCATATTCATCAAAGATACCCACACCTCCAGGTTAGTGGCACTGCATGAAGCATTGGAGACCATCCATGTGCAACTAATAGTGGGCAAAACTGCCTATCAGTTTGTAGCCTGCTACAGACCACCCTCCCAAATCCAGGAACCCCATTCGGCTTTCCTAAAAACACTGGAGAATATGAAGGTCTCTCCAAACACCTTTATTTGGGTGATTTCAACTACCCAAACATAGACTGGAAGCACTACTCAAGCCCCAACACCCTTGCCCAATGGTTCCTAGAATTTATAAACTCAAATGCTATGGAACAACTGGTCATCACTCCCACAAAAGGGGAAAACATATTGGACCTGATCATCACCAACATGAGGACTCTATGTTCCATACCAGAGGTATACCCCTCATTGGTAAGTTCTGACCATAAATTAATTTCACTGGACATCCATATCCTGTCCCCACCCCCAACCAAGGAAACCACGGTGAAGAACTTCTCAAAAGCAAACTTCACACTTCTCAAATCTGAGGTGGAATCCTTCAAAGCCCCCGGGCCAGTGGAAAATACGGCCCAAACTGCAGAATCCTTTAGAAACGCTTTCTATGGACACCTACAGGAATGCATGGATTGTGCTATCCCAAATAAAGCCAAGACTCATTCCTCCAAAGGCAGGAGACCTGTCTTGTGGACCCCAGCCATAAATAAGCTATACAACAGAAGGAGGAAGCTACTACATGATAGAGCAAAATCCCAAAAAGGGAAGGCATCTCTGATCAGTACTAGCAAGAAACTATGATCTCTCATAAAATCATCTAAGGCCAGCTTCAAAAGAAAAATTGCACAAGATGCTAAAGATAATCACAAGGGCTTCTTTAGTTATGTCAGGAACCTGGGTGGCAACTCCCAGATATGCTCTGAGTTAGTTCAAAATGACAAAAACTACACTGAACCCACAGACATTACCAACATCCTGGCAGACAGGTTCAGTGCAAACCCCCCCTTCCCCCCCAAAAGAGCAAATGTCTGTCCCAACAGAGCGTAGCCTCCCTGACATCACAGATGCACAGGTGAGAGCTGCCCTCTCCAAAGCAAAAAACACAGCATCAATGGGACCGGATGGTGTCCCGGGCTGCGTCTTACACGAACTCCAAGAAGAACTGAACCCTCACATAAAGTAACTGTTCAATCTCAGCCTTACTACAGGATATGTACCCAAGAAATGGCGTACAGCAACAGTGGTCCCACTCCACAAAGGTGGTGCCACAACGGACCCCGGAAACTATCGCCCTATAAGCCTGACTAGCCTGGTCTGCAAAGCTATGGAGCGTATCATCATGAAACTCATAAACAAAGACATTGGGAACCTCCAAACACTGGATCCTACCCAATTCGGCTTTGTTAATGGCAGATCTTGCCTCTTGAACCTGGTCAACTTCTTTGAAACAGTCACCAAGGCCATAGATGAAGGGAAGGTAGTCCACACAGCCCACCTGGATCTCGCAAAAGCCTTCGACACAATACCCCACTCGGGCATCATAAATAAGCTCACCAGCTTAAATATCAACCCCTATGTCACAAGATGGGTTGCAAACTGGCTCAGGGATAGAACCCACATGGTCAGAATTACAGGTGCCATGTCAGACTCTAAACCAGTTACAAGTGGCGTCCCACAAGGCTCAGTCCTGGGACCTCTCTTGTTCGGTATATATTTCTCTGAGGTACAGGCTAACATGGGAGGACTATGGCTGACCAAGTTTGCAGATGACTGCAAACTGGGTGCCATAATCGACTCGCCAACTGACACAAGCATCCTCCAAAAGGGTCTCACAGAGACGGATAACTGGTGCCAGAGCCATGGCCTAAAGCTAAATGCCAAAAGGTGCATAGTCATCCCCTTTGGGAAAAACAAAGTGCCCACAAATTACCACATAGGTGGTAATCCATTAAGTATGGAAGAAGTAATTAGGGATTTGGGGACCCAAGTAGACAGCAATCTCTCCTTTGACAATCACATTGCCAAAGTGGTTAGAAAGACCTTCTATATAGCCCACCTTATCACGAAAGGGTTCACATCTAGATCAAGAGAGGTCATTGTGCCCCTCTACTCATCACTCATCAGGCCCATAATTGAATACAATGCCCCATTTGGGATGTACCTTACCCGACACCTGCAGCAACTGGAAAGACCCCAAAAGTACCTCACCAAGAGGATCAAGGGACTCAAACAGATGCCCTACGCAGTTAGGCTAAAGAAACTCCAGCACTACTTAGTTGCTTACTGCCTACTCAGAGGCGATCTGTGCCTGACGTATAAAGCCATGTCCAACCCAGAATTAATGGACATGCTCCACCTCAGGAAATCCAAATCCCTTAGAGCTACACGCTCCAGGGACTTAAACCTTAGCACAGAAATAAATAGGACATGCTGGAGGGACAGATTCATATCCCAGAGGCTCCCCTCACTCTGGAACAAAATCCCAATCCATGTTAGGCAGAGTCCCTCAGTGACCCTCTTCAAGAGAAATCTTGACGAGTGGATGGGAGATCGTAGGTTTACCCCTGGGATCTCTTCTGTGTCCCTACTAGACAGAGGCACAGTAAACTAACCTCAAAAGGGCTATCTTCTGTGACCTACTATACAGAGGCACAGTCAACTAATCTAAAAGGGTGGCAAAAGCCAAACACACTCTGTCTAGGCTTATAAATGCCCTAGGGTAGATAGCCTAGTATCAATCTGTGAACCTATGAACCTATGAATCTCTTTAATACAGCTCTGATTTTGTCTTGCCTTGTCCCTTAGGTCGGAACTGACTTGATCAAAGAAAGACGTTAACTGCTTGAACAATGGGCTAAGCAGTAATGATGCTGCTACAGAATTTAGACAGCTGTAAGCATCTTGGAGCACTAGCAGTTTAATTGAATTCATCAAATAATGTTCCAAATAATGGATTTATGCTTGTGCAGTTACGTTTCCAGTATCTTGAAGACACTTAGTAGGCCTTTATCTAGAATAACAAAAATCAAAACCTCTGACTTACTGCTCATTCTGAAAGGGTTACTTGGTTTCAGAATAGCTTTAGCAAGGATTCATCTAGATTCAATAACATTCTTGTTAATGCCTGATGAAGCCAGTGCCATATTAATATTCATTATAGCTCTATGTAGCTCATCTAAAATGTTAGGCAATGAAAACTGCACTGTCATATCTAATCCAAATGGAATCATAGTGTCCATAGTCATGGACAATACAGGAGGAAACCTAAACCAAAACATAAAAGCTTTGTACATAAAAGAGTCCTATAAAAGCACAGAAATATAAAAAATAGTTTCACAAGGCACTCATGTACCAATGGACTGTCAATTGTAAAGTGTGTTCATTTTTTTCTAAATAGTATTGCAAGACTATACAGTTGAGCAATGGTTCACACATAGATGCCTTCTCCTAAACCCCAAAAAGACTAAACTCCTCCTCTTCTCTCCTACCAAGAAATCCCCTCCACTGGATTTCTCAATAAACTCTATCAATAATACCATTATATCTCCAGACCCATCCACAAAACTATTAGGAGTCACCATTGACAATAATCTGAACTTTGACATCCATATTAACAATACTATAAAAACAGTCAATAAAAAGCTAGGCTCTCTCTATAGAATAAAATCCTTTCTCCTACCTTCAGCTCGAACCACAACAGCACACACTCATCTAATCTCTTCTCTACTTTATGCGTCACCCATTTTTACTAACCTTTCAAAAATAATCTCAACAAATTGGAAATGTCCTACAACAATATAGCTAGATTTGCAACTGGTAATCCTTTTAGAACCCATCACTGCCTTAATTTAAAACAGCTAGGTTGGCTTGAACTTCAAAATCTAATTACATTCCATCAGCTAACTATAGCCCATAACACTCTTTACAAACCTTCAAAAACACCTATTCTCTCGACACTAATCACCCCCTATAAAAACCTAGAATCCTTAAGGTCTTCTCAGAAACTTCTAGTACATACCACTAAAACATATAACAAAGCTGGCGACTCCCTTTTCTCTAATATAGTTGGGAAAGCCTGGAACCTCCTTCCAAATGAATTCTCCATACTTTCCTCATTATCCTCTTTCAAAAACAAATTGAAAGTATACCTGAAAACACACTGGTTATGTCAATGCTCTAAACCTGACTAGTCAAAGTGTCTCTACACACTCTACTCTGCCTAACCAATCTACTCATTAAGCCACTCTGTTTTTGTTTTTAAACTATGTTGCTTATTTCTCTTGACTACTGTGATTGTATTTTACATCCCTTTATTTATTTCTTGTATTTTACATCCCTTTATTTATTTCTTGTATCGTGCACTGTACATTTTACTGTGATAACCTGTTTATGCATACTGTTAATTACTTTAATATTTACTCATGTATCCTTATACTGTATTGTATTAATTTTATTGTCCTAACTTGGAGCTTAACTCCTTGGGCCTCTACTGAAAATGGACATGTATCCAGTTAGACTAGCCCGGTTAACAAATGTAAAATAAATAAAGACTATATCAGAATAGTAGAAGCTTAAGTACACATGACTCAGATTAAACCCTAGAAGTCACATGATAAATTTAATCAAATTAAACTGCAGGTAGCCTTTAAACAAACACATAAATGGCATCACTCAAGTCTTCACTTTGTGTAAATAATTTATAAAAAATTAAATAAATATAGACAAAGATTGTGAAAGCTAATACATAAAAAGCATATATTTATAGTGAATGAATACTGACACATGCTTCATAACATAATGTGCCTCAGTTCCTCTATGCTTTACTTTCAAGATTCCTAACCATATTTTGTAACTTTAGAATCCAGTCAGTAATAAAATGCAATAAGGCCATTTTTTTTTTCAAAAGGAAACATGCATGAAAAACAATCTAGCTGTGCTGAAATCCAATCCCTCCGCACCACACACTCCAGAGACTTCAACCGCATTTCCACAATCAACAGAACATGCTGGAGGGACAGGTTCATACCCCAGAGACTGCCAATGCTATGGAATAGACTTCCCATACATGTCAAGCAGTGTACCTCACTGGCCCTCTTCAAGAGAAATCTTGATGAGTGGAACAGAAAATTCACCCCAGGGATCACTCCAATGGCTTTACTTAACAGAGGCACTGGGAACTAAGGTCAGGTGGCACGATGCCAGGGTAATCCTATGGGCTAGGTTTGTATAGGCTCCAGGGCCATTAGTCTATTACACACCTATGAACCTATGGAGCTCTATTAAATTAAAAAAAATATGAATAAAAATATATAAAGTTACATTGTGCTTGCCTCTTTCAGTAAAATACAGTATATAAAACAGTATGCATTAAATGGGCTATACCTGATTTGCCATTGTAAAATACATTAGTTTCATTAAGAATATATACATTGCGCTTTGACTGTGTGCACTATGGTGAGACCTACTTGTCCTTGGAAGTTGCTGGACTAGGCCACAATATAATGATGGCTTATTTGTACAACAGTTTGTTGTTCTCCCCACACCCATTAAAGGAATGTAAATGTAAAAATAGGAAAGCATTTTCTAAATTCATAGTAAAGCCAAATTAAATTCTTTTTGGGTACTTAAAAACAGAGAAACTTATGGTTTGTTTAAAGAGTAACAGGGAATATAAAAGCTACAAGGTTACTGCTTGCTGGAGGACATTTTTGAAATAGCTCAAGCTAAACTACCTGTAAGAACCCTGACAACACTATTTTGGCCTTAAAAATAGAGAAACAATAAGAAATAGTAATATAATTTTTCCAGAAGGAGAAGGTTTTAAGCCTAGGTGTTAGAGATTTTTCTGAACCTTATACATTTTGTTGAGTGTGTATTTTGCATACCTTGTGCAAAAAATATTCTGTTTGCATATTTAATACAATGCTTTATTTTACTTATTCCAAGTAAAGCGCTTTATTGTCTGTGTTTGATTGCCTGTGGCAGATTGTTTATTTATTTGCTTTGAAGATTTATAAATTTTTCTGATGCTTTTACTGTGTGGTGTCACCCAATGAAGGTTGACTACTCAGAACTAATTGTTACTATTTGAATATTTAATGGTTAGCTTATTTTAAAGGTTATTTTAAAGGTTACTTCCATGGTGGTGCAGCGGTAGAATTGTTGCCTCACAGCAAGAGTTTCTCCTGTTTGATTCTCGGCTTGGGTTGGGAGTGCCTTCTGTGTGGAGTCTGCATGTCCTCCCCGCGGTCGAGTGGGCATTTCGAAAGACATACATTGAATGGGCATGCCTTTGTTGAAGGTTGGGCATTGGGCTGACAACTTGACACCATAAAAAAACTGCCAATCATTAGCGGACTGGAGTTCTGCTGTGGCGACCCCTAACTGGGAAAAGCCAAAAGAAGAAGAAGCTTATTTTAAAGGTATATGATATGGTGTTCTCAAATGTGTGCTCCAGGTTTGTCATGCAGCATTTCTAAAACTTGAAAAGAAGGATGTAGGTACTGGAGTGTCACATTTGACTCCCTGTTCAGAAAAAAAATAGTGTGTGTGTGTGTGTGTGTGTGTGTGTGTGTGTGTGTGTGTGTGTGTGTGTGTGTGTGTGTGTGTGTGTGATATTATTTGTCAGTGACTGCCGGTAAGGTTGCATTGAAATGCACAAGGCACTCAACTCATTCTGAAGTATGTAAAATCCTGGGGAGCCAGTGATTATAATTCTGAACGATAGTTGTAAAGCTTGGTGCTCATTTAGGTATTGCGAGTGTTTCCTTTACCACGGCAGTCGTGCAGATTTACCACAGGCCCTTAAGGCCAGTTATCTTTTATATACTAAGTTCTACCAGTGGTGGGATTTCAAACCCTATATTGCTGGTTTTATCGTATATCAACTATTAACAGCAGTCAGGAGGACATTAAAGTCCATTGCCTCTGTTTGTAATACAGTCTATATTTTACTAAACTTATTAGTTCAGATCCATATTCATGTGTTAATGCTACAGCTGGGACAATGCTGAAAGATAACATTACCTCTTTATGTGCTCTTCCCACAGATACATGTGCCTAATGTACTGGAACCTAGAAGCAGAAACCATGGCATTTTATATTCTCCTAATTAGTTTCATCCCATTGCTATTATATGAGTATAACCACTAATTCTGTCTGCTGTAAAATTAATTAAAAAACAACAAAGGCAAGGGTTCACTCCAAAACCACAATTTTATATACAAATAAAGTAAGCGATTTCGAACACTGCCAATGTGTGAACTTCTTCAGACAAACAAACATTTCAAATCATGCAATATATAGTAAAACTCTCTCAAGGACATCATCAACCCACTTAAAATTTAAAGGTACACATCCTCAAAAGATGTAAAACCCTATTAAAACATACTCATAATGCACATAAATATCTTCTAGAAGTACCAATATGTACAATTGCAAAAAAAAAAAAAATATATATATATATATATATATATATATATATATATATATATATATATACACACACACACACACACACACACACACACACACACAAAAATAAATATTTATATAAATATTTGTATGTATATATAAAGACATTATATAAATCAAACAATATGACCCAAAATACAAATCACCTCTGAAGAGATTTCTTTCTCAAGATACATTTTATGCAACAAAACGCATTCAGCCTTGGATAAGCAAAAGCATTAAGTCTAAGCTGCCAATAAAGTTCTTTATCTTCAAGAAGTATTTGCCATGGTCCACCACAAGATGTTTTCTTGACTTGGTCAATAATAAAATACTGAAAGTAATGACCTACGTTGTCAAACACATGCTTTGCCAAGGCATTATTACAATTCAGTTTTGCAATACTGTATTGATGTTCATACACTCTTTGTCTAAGGTGTCTCTCAGTTTTACCAATATAGAACCCGGTACGCAATTGACACTTAGCCACATAAATAACCCCGGAGGACTCACAATTGAATTTATGTATAATTTTGAAGGTGGCATTATTAAGTGAGAATGATTTGGTAACCATAATAAATTTACAAAAGTTACATCTCCCACAGTTCGACATTCCTGCATTAAAAGGGGAGACAAAACAATTTGTTTTCCAACATGTTTTTTAGGTTCCTCCCCCTCCTAAAAACAATGACTGGCTTATCAGGTACTTTAGACCAAATCATAGGGTCCTCCATTAAAATAGACCAAAAAGTCTCCATAATACCCTTCAAATAATAGGAATCCAGAGAAAAAGTGGTAATACACTTTAAAGAAGAGGACTCAGATTCACTGTTACTTACTTCCACGGTCTGAGATTGATGCTGAATCTCAGCACCATCAGAGCCAACACCACTACACATGGTTGAAGTCGCAATTCCACTCAGAATAGGTCTAAACCATCCATTTTTTCTCTTATTACTAACCTCTACAATAATTTCATCCACCAAGGGAATAGGATAGTTCCTATTAATAAACATATCCCGCAGGATCTCACATTCTTTAACAAAATCACTGTCCAAGGTAATCATCCTAGCAGCCCTTACTATCTGTCCCTTAATGACACCCTTTTTCACATGAAGGGGGTGAGAGCTGCTAAAATGTAAGAATGAATTTGAGTATGTAGACTTACGAAAAATTTGTGCTACATACCTACAATGAGGTCTATCCTTTTTTACCAAGTAAGAAATAGTCTTGGTGTTAAATTCAATGGTGAAACTTAAAAAGGATGTAGATGAAGACATAAAGTCCACCAGAGTTAAAGCTGTGTCGTAAGTACCATTCAAGATGATAAAAATATCATCCAAAAAACGTGTGTACCACACAACTTTCTCCTTAAAAAGGGGGAATTCAAAAAGAATCTCCTTTTCCCACCATGCCATTACACAGTTAGCAAAACTCCCCCCACAGGGGGAGCCCATGGCCACACCAGTCCTTTGGAGATAATATTCTCCATTAAAAATGAGGTAATTGCTGGATAGCACTATATCCAATAAATATACGATCAAATTAACTTCCTCATTAGGTGCCCCCTTGTAGATCAAAAATTCTCTCACCCATTCAATACCAAGGGACTGGGGTATCATAGAATACAGATCTTTAACATCAACTGTTAGAAAATGACAATCATGCTTAAAGGCAACTTCATTAAGTGAACCCAAGAAGTCGGTAGATCTGTTTTACTGTTCCTAAAAATTTCTTTAACTTAAGATCTACAACTTTTGCACAGCCATATGTCATACATTTTCTACCATCCACAATAGGATGAAAAGGTGGATTCTCTAAGTGTTTGTGGATTTTAGGTAGTCCTAACATAACAGAGGTCACTGGAGATACCATATTGAGATAGTTACACATATCAATATTAATTCTACCCTCAATAAACAATTCATTAATAAGGAATTGTACTTTCCGCATTGCCCCATGAAATTCATTGTTGGAAATCTTTTGATATGTTTCTGTATTCAGAATTAATAAGTTTGTTGTTACACTCAAGTTCATCAATGAAAATCAGCCCCCCACGTTTATCAGGTTTCAAAACACGTATATCTTAAGACCTCAAGAAATTCAAGGCATCATATTCAAAAGATGAAACATTAGGTTTAACAAAAACAGGTAGTTGATTATTTAGTGCAGTTCTAATGTTCACCTCACAAAGTTTTTCAAAAGTAGATAAACAGTTATTTAGAACAGGGTTAACAGTGCTAGAAATCCTATAATCGGTGTTAAAGTTGGTAAGATTACCAAAAAGAATGTTTATATTCAACATACGTATGAACAGTTTTAAATCAAGGATTGTCTCAGCCAAGTCTGCTCTCTTAGAGGGTACAAATGTCAAACCTCTTGATAATAATTCAATAAGCTCGCTCGGTGGGTTAAAGCTGGTGTAATTGAAGATTTTAAAGTCATTATTGGAATTAGCCAAGATTCTCAATTTTGGTTGATTCGTTACATTCATAGCCTCAAGGAGTCCATTGCCACCATCACTCAATGACAGCACTTGTTGGTTTTCTTCTTGAACCTTCTGTATATTCTGTCTGTTTCCCTGATAACCACCCTGAAAAACCTGTTCATTTGAGTTGACGGTGTCTCTGTTGTTGTTTAACCGCTCACTACACCTCACCGCATTAACCATTGGACTAGATGGACTGTTATTCATGGTTAAATCATTTGAAGTAACTTCGTCTGGTTGGAATGAGCTACTTCCTTGTTCATTAACAGGTGTGGTTTGGTTATTGAGGAACTTGTCATTAAGAGCAGGTGGGAGGGGATAGGCAGTACCATTCGCATAATCCCACCTGTCTCTTTCCAATTTCTTCCATTTGTTCTCTTTCAATTTAACTATGGTATTGTCTATCCTACAAAAAATAAAGTTGAAATCCTATTTATAACATGGAAAATCGACGTGAGTCTTAACTGCTTCCTCCAGTGGTATAAGCTCTATTTTAAGTTGCTCCATCTCCTCATTATAATATTTAATGAGTAGTTTTAAATAGTCACAACTCTGTTGGTCAAATAATTTAATTAATTTGTGATGTAATGGGGAGTTGCAAACTAAACCAGATGGATACTTCCACTGGCGTAGTTCCTTACGGACTAAACACAATGTAATAAATTCATTCGAAAGCGCTTACTTTATTTGTATAAAAAATTGTGGTTTTGGAGTGAACCCTTGCCTTTGTTGTTTTTTAGTTTGTTTATGTGTTTTGAGTTTATGCTGTAAAATTAATGTAATAGTTTGCTTGAACCCTTGTTACTCCACATATCCTCATGTATAGGTGTCTACCTTTTATATATTTTCCTACATGCATATGTATCTATGTTTTGGATTGTTTTTAAATTGACAGACGAAAAACCGTGAAGTAGCAATCTCATTATTAAATTAGTTTATTAAAGTGTGACCCAATATTGAATTAGTCTTAAAGTACAGAAAGTCTTAAAAGTTCCATCTTCACATCACGAGTTATGTGACCTAAAGAAAGAAATGTTTTCTGAAAGCTTGTCAGTTTATTGGATTGTATGACCTTAGAAGTCTGCTGGTGGATTGTTTTCTTTTGACGTGGAATTTTTTCTACACAATTTTCTATACGCACATGAATGGTAAGTTATGTCCTTTGCAAATATTATACTTGTCTGCTGTCCTTACCCATTATTCCACTGAGTGTAGATTTGATTCACATATCTATACTATATGAGCTACTGAAATGAAATTTTTTTTTAATTAATTTAACCACTAGGCACAAAGGCCTCTTTTCAGAAGTAACCAGGGAGTACTGACTGGTTAAATGACTTGTTTAGAAATGCCTACATGTACTACATGTGTAGCAGTAACCGTGAACATGGTTTGACTTGTGAATCCAGTCCCTGAGAAACTGATGAGATGACTGGAAAGAGTGCCAGTAGTGCTAGCCCACTTATCTTGTGAGAGGGGATAAGGTTTCTGGCAAGGACAACAGCTCACAGTGGAGACGGGGGATTCCAACTCTGCTACAAATAATGGGGGCATGCTTCAAACCATCTCTCATTGTTTGTCTGCACTGATCATTACATACCAGATGTCATGTAGGACATAAGGCAGGGAATAACAAATAACACAACTCCAAACTGCCAAAGGTTAATGTAAACCACCAAAGAAAAGAAACCAGTGAATAACAGCTCTACTTTCCTGAATAAAATTTATTCCACAATACAAATTTCTCTAGCGCCTCGGCCACAGCCTTTACAGAGTAAAAATTCATCTGTTAAAACAAGCTCTTTTTATATCCATATATAGCATTCAAATCATTCAATCAAACAATTAATCAATTAAAAAAACATACATCCATTAAAGCTAAAAAACTAAATGAAACTTTGCCAGTTGCATTCTTTGTTCAATCCACAAGGAAATAATGTGTTATATTTCATTATTAACACAGATTCTTTATGTCTCAACATATTTTTTTGTAATTCTGCATTACCATATTGCATTGGTATGTGTTCCAACATTGTAACCTTCATACATTTTATATCTCCTTGATGTTTATCATTAAAATGTTCTGCTATAGGACTCATAATTTTATTATTCTTGACATCTCTTACATGCTCTTTTATTCTATCTGCCAATGTTCTTTTAGTCTCACCTATATAATATTTTCTACATGAACAAAAAATAACATAAATTACTCCTCTGCTCAAACAGGAATATGTACCTCTAGTGTCAAAACTTTTTCCTTTTATCTTGTCTACTTTAGTAACAATATGCTGACAAATAGAACATTTTCCACAGGGTAAAGTTCCCACCATATTAATATTAACCAATATATTATCCCTTGTTTTTTTATATATGCTGTGCACTAAAAAATCTTGAACATTTCTTCCTCTTTTATAAGATACTATCAAATCCACATTTGTTAGTGACTCAATTTCTTCTTTTACTTGTCTCCAGTACTGTTTTACCAGCCCATTCATTATATGGGAAAAAAATTGTGTATCTAGTAACAAAAAACATTTTTTCTTTATCTTGTCTACCATCCTTATATGTTATCTTTATATGTCTATTATCAAATTTGATATGTTTGTTTGTTATATCATTACCATATATTTTATCAAAACTTTCTTGTACATCTTGTTGTTGATACCCCCTCGCAATAAATATAGAGGCTACTTTGTGTGCTTCTTCCTGTGCTTGTTTGCTATTACTACTAAGCCTTTTTATCCTAAGGAGCTCCCCATAAGGAATAGCTGCCAAGGTGTGACTAGGATGACAGCTATTACCAAACATTTTCCAATTTATTTGATTAAACTTTCTATGTATACTAGTCTGAATTTTCTGCTTTATTATCCCTTTTAATGTTATATCAAAATAATTAACTTGACTTCCTATTTGAATGTCATAAAACTTGATACCATAATTATTAACATTCAAATACTCTATAAATTCAGATGACAAACTTTCTCCACCTTCACAAACAAAAATCAAATCATCAATAAATCGATAGTATTTCACCACATATTTTCTAAAAAATTCATGTCTATAAATATACATATTTTTCAACTAAACCCATAAATAAATTTGTATAAACAGGGGCGAAAGCCGCCCCCATTGCTGTTCCAATCTTTTGCTTATATAAAATGCCATTAAATTCAAATATATTATGTGTTAAACAAAACTCTATCAATTCTAATATGTACTGTGTTTTAGGACTCTCACCTAAAAAATACAATATAGCTTCAAGACCAAAATTATGAGAAATGTTGGTGTATAAACTCACTACATCTACTGATATAAAATGCATTTCTCTGGTCCATACTATATCCTTTATTTTATTTAAAAAATCAAAGGAGTCCTTTATATATGAAGGTAACTTCAGCGCTGCTTGCAATAAAATCTCATGCAATAGGCAACTAAGGTTATATGTAAAAAAAAACATTTGCAGGCACTATAGGGCGACCTGGTGGTCGTAACAACTTTTTATGAATCTTGGGGAGACAAAAAAACTTTGCCACCCTACTGTTCTTAATCAGAATTTTACGAGTTACATCACTATCTGTAAAATAGTGTAATCTTATACCTTTCTTTAACAAAGTTTGAAAAGCATTTTCCGCTTCTTTCAAATAAATCTCATCTATCCTACTATAAATATCACTATTGTTTAAATGTTCCATACACATTGTTAAATAATCCCCAGAATTCATTACCACCAGCTTGCCCCCTTTGTCCGACCAAAGGTTAATGGCCTGACTTATGCCTCAGGTGGCAGTGTGACTGCAGTCAGTCAGTGGGGGAACAAATAGGTCAGAAGGGACAGTAAAAGGTTTGGCAATCTGACAGGGATGAGCCAAAGTGACATATTGAGAGTTACGGAGTAAACAACCAGGGACTGAAGGAATACAATCCATGACTACAGGATGAAACTCATTAGAACCACATGGAAGTTATGTAAAATGTATATTTTGACTTTATTGGAATGTGAACTCTTTTTTCCTAGTCCACAGCTGACAATGGGCAAAGCTCAGTTGGTTATCTTTGTTAAAAAAGCATGGATAAACATCCATCTTTAACTTTCTCATGTTTTTTTTTCCCTGTATATCATTTTCCCTTTTTTAGGTCATACTAGCAAAGCGTTTATACTAGTCTTACCAGAGCACTTTGATACAGAAGTCTGCACTTCCAATGCCATCAAAACAGTACATCTCTGTCACAATGCCACATTCCTTTCTTGAAAACTTTTAATTGTAGATGACCATCTAAGCTTCCTAATATTCATGTTGACTGCATATTCAGTTACCATTCCAGCAGTACTTTCCCTATCTGCATGCTATCTGCATATTTAGGCATCAAGATAGTAGTGCTTTCTCTGTGTCTTATACTAGATCACCTTCCGTTGCTCTATCATCTTGTTGATGGTTCTCCTCCATACAGTCCTTTTGCCTGGAATTTCCCTCAACAGAATCTGCATGTATGACATGGTTCCCTCATTGTTACCTATAGTACGCTCTTCCATAATCCTTGTTTTTCAGGTGTTATCCCTCTTCTTTCTCATATCTTCCTCTTTCATTAGTGCTTTCTGTAAAATGTCATCCACCAGTGAGAACTTTCACCCCTCCTGCTTCTCTGTATATTATACTGCTCCTTCAAGGTTATTCTTTGTGTAGTTAGTAATCCCATGTCAGTGTACTTGCATTATAGCCAAGTGTATTTCTTAGGAAAATTCATAGTGGAACTGACACATTGTTTAGTCTATCCAGATTTTCTCTAGATGTTGACTCTGTGCATTATCTTTACTAAGCATTCCAGCAAGTTGCTAAGGTTACTGTTAATAGTAGGCCTTGTAGCTCAGGGGTTAGAGCACTGGTCTAGTAAACAAGGGGTCATGAGTTCAAATCTCATCAAGGCCTAGACCTCTCCTTACCAATAGTCAACACTTCCCTGGTTAGATCCGACCACAAACTAATCACCTTGGAAATCCACATCCCTACCAACCAACCAAACCCCCCCCCCAAAGGTAACCACCATGAAAAACTTCTCCAAAGCTAATCTTGGGCTTCTAAAAACAGAGGTGACTAACTTCATGGCACCCATGCAAATGGAGAATAGTTGCATGACCGCCGAATCATACACCAATTCACTGTAGGAACATGTACACAAATGCATGGATCTTGCCATACCCAATAGAACCAAGACGCTCTCCTCTAAAAAAAGGAAGCCAATCTGGTGGTCCCCAGCCATAAACAAACTCTACCCTGCCATAAACAAACTCTACAACAGAAGGAGGAAACTGATGCGGAATAAGGTAAAGTTCCAAGATTGGAAAAACTCCCTTATCAGCCTCAACAAAAAGTTGAGATCCCTCATCAAATCCTCTAAAGCTAGCTATGAAAACAGAATTGCAGCAGATAGTAAAGACAGCTACAAGTCCTTCTATAGTTATGTAAAGAATCTCCACGGCAATACCTAGATTTGCTCTGAGCTACTGCACATTGGTACCTCCTATACCGAGCCAACAGATATACTGTCTGACAGATTCAGTGCCAACTTTACCCCCCTCTCCCCCCCAAAGGACCAATCACAACATCAGTAGATTGTCAGGTACCCAGTATTACTGCTGTACAGGTTAAAACAACACTGTCCAAGGCCAAGAATACAGCTTCTATGGGACCTGACAATATCCCTGGCTGTGTTCTTCATGAACTACAGAGTGAACTGGCACCTCACCTGTGTGCCCTGTTCAATCACAGCCTAATTGCAGGCTTTGTCCCTATCGAATGGTGCACTGCTACAGTCATCCCTCTCCACAAAGGAGGAGCGACTACAGACCCTGGGAACTATCGCTCCATTAGCCTGATGAGTCTGATATGCAAAGCTATGGAACGTATCATCATGGACCTAATAAACAAGGATATAGGGAATCTCCAAACTCTGGATCTCACACAGTTTGGTTTTGTGAAGGGTAGATCATGCCTGCTCAATTTGGTCGACTTCTTTGAGTCAGTCACCAGAGGTGTGGATGAAGGTGGCTCATACAGCCTACCTTGATCTGAAAAAGGCCTTTGATACCATTCCCCACTCAGGAATCACAGAAAAACTCACTAAGTTAGGCATCAACCCCTATATCACTATGTAGGTTGCAAACTGGCTCACAGATAGAACCCACAGTGTGAAAGTAGCTGACTCTAAGTCAGACTGCCGACTAGTCATGAGTGGGTTCCCACAGGGTTTGGTCCTGGGTCCTCTCCTGTTTGGTATCTACTTCTCTGAAGTCCAGGCCAACACGAAGGGACTCTGGCTGACAAAGTTCACAGATGATTGCAAGTTGGGAGCTATTATTAACTCCTCAAGTGATGTTGACATCCTACAGAATGGCCTCACTGAGACCAATGCCTGGTGTCAGAACCATGGCCTTAAGCTCAATGCCAAAAAATGTGTCATCATCCCCTTTGGGAAAAACCTGGTTCCCATGAATTACCACATCAATGGTAGTCCACTGAACACAGAAGGTGTTATAAGAGATCTGGGAACACAGGTTGACAGCAACCTCTCTTTTGATCACCACATTGCCACCCTGGTCAGAAAGTCCTTCTATGTGGCACATCTCATTACTAAGGGTTTTGCATCCAGGAAGAAAGATGTCATTGTCTCCCTCTACTCTTTATTAGGCCACTCATCAAGTACAATGCCCCATTTGGCATGTACCTCACTAGACACCTGCAACAGTTGGAGAGACCACAAAAGTAACCTACAAAGAGGATCCTAGGTCTTAAACACTTGTCCTATATGGACAGACTCAAAAAACTCCAACTATTCTCTGTCTCATATCACATACTTAGAAGCGATCTCTGCTTGACTTACAAAGTCATGTCTGACCCAGCTCTGTTAGAAATGCTACATCTAAAGAAATCCCATTCCCTCTACACCACACACTCCAGAGACTTCAACCTTATTACCACAATCAACAGAACATACTGGAGGGACAGGTTAATAACCCTGAGACTGCCCATGCTATGGAACAGACTTCCCATACATGTCAAGCAGAGCACCTCGCTGATCCTCTTCAAGAGAAATTTTGATGAGTGGATGGGAAATAGAAAATTCACCCTGGGGATCACTCCAGTGGCTCTGCTCGACAGAGGCACTGGGAACTAAAGGTGGGTGGCATGATGCCAGGGTAATCCTATGGCTAGGCTTGTAAAGGCTCCAGGGCCATTAGCCTAGTACACACCTATGAACCTTTGAACATATATATCTTGCAAAAGCATGTAATACTCTGTTGATCTGCTGTCTTTCAGTGTGCAAATTCTGGAACCAGATTGTGAAAAGTTCTGTTGTTATTTGTATCTAGTCAGGTTTGGCTTAAGAAATCTAGAATGTATCACTCACATATGTAAACTTATCAGTTTTAAACCCTATCCTCCGTCTTACTATAACTTTCATTAATGCTTTACTTTATGTCCATAGGGCATTATCAGGCATATACCCTCTCAAATTTTTAATAGTTCTTTATCAAATGTTCACCGATAAACATGGCAGTGGTACAGTAATCAAACTATACAGATTATTTTTTTTCATACTCCCATCAGCACTTTGTCAGAAATGTAGTACATGTGTTTGATTGCTACAAATAGTAAACACTACAGGCTGTAGCAGTCAAATACGACTATCTGATGCTGTCTTACTTTTTTCAAAGCATTGCCACTGTAATCAGATTACTTCTTTGCTCTGACTCCTGTGAGAACTCGAACAGATAAGTACAGAATATATTCTCCTTTTGATGCTTCTTATTCAGAAACACAAAATGCAAAGGCAGGTCTTTTATTGTTGCAGTTTAGGTTTTTGCCTCTCTGAGCATGAACCATGTCAGCTCCTGTCACCAGCTCCTGAATGGCCTCTCCTGGCATTGGTTATTAATAGGCATTTGCAGATTCTAGGGTGAATAAGAGAGACCGTAAGGAAGTAAAGTAACTAGTAATCAGATGTGGCTTCAGAGAAAATACTATTCTAAACTATGAATTTTTTTTTTATTGACAGCACTGAGATCAAACACAGTGCTATGTTTGAGGGGAAACTGAAAAAGCAGTAACTCGGCAACAATCTGAAGAAAAGGTATGAGACCCTGACAAAGTGAAAAGTGCTCACCTGTGTCCATGAACACAAAAGTTAGTGACCTAGCTACCCATCAAAGATTCAGAGAAGCACACAGTTTATGTACAAGCATGCAAAGTAATTGGCGCATACCTCTCAACTGTACAGATTATCGCAGAATGTCCAGATTTTTGCCTTATATTTTTGGTCTGTTCTTCATAAAGTTGTGGTTTTCTGGCAAATTAGTGGCAACTCATTAAAGATTGAAGCTAGAAAATAATGACATGTATTTCTGTTTCAGACTTCATACCCTTCAGAAAATACATGCTAATACAAAACCTGCTATTATATCAACTTTCTAAGTTTGTAAGAGCAATATTTAAAAATTGTCTCTATGTTTGGGCCATTGTCCCACTTTTATGTATGGCTTTGTCCAGATTTCTTGCTCTACGAGGTTGAGAGGTATACGTGGCTGTACTGGTGTTATATGTTCTCTGTGACTATAAGTCTGTATCAGAGACACTAACCAGATGTGCCTTCCATGCTTCTACAGAGTATGACTATGAAGCAACACTTACAGCTGATATCCATTCATCTGTTGTGCAGAGTCCCACCTTTCACCTATACCAACCCTGTAAACAGCCATCACCATCCACAGAGTTTACTAGCAAAAGTAGATTTCCAGGTCTTCCTTCCATTCATGAGTGCATCTCTCAGACACACACACACACATACACACACACATGCACACACTCACACACACACACACACACACACACACACACACACACACACACGCACACACACACATACACCTACAGACAATTTAGACTCACTGATTCACTTGCTGCATGTCTTTGTGATGCATGAGGAAACTGGAGAACAGAGAAAAACTCAACATGGGGGAGATGGATATATACAGACTCCACACAGGAGGTACTCCAGTCAGGAATCAAACTAGAGAACTTCCTACTGTGAAGTAACAAAGCTACTCATACCAGTGTGCTGCACATAATACACAGAGGTAAGTTGAAGTGATAGATGCAGCTTCAGAATATAATTAGTGGTATCTGATCAGGTACATTAACAGCAGGTAGCTCTTACTCAAAATGGCAAAACATGCTGAGTGGGAAAGAAATTCATTTACGAACAAAGTTGCAGTATGATAATCAAGAGGGTTTACAGACACTCCCTGTACACTAAGCTGAACACTTTTCTCAGTATGTCTCAGAAATATTCTGCCTTATGGAAGCCAAAAGCTGTTACCAGCCACGAATCACCAAACTTGCCATAAGCACTCAAAAAATAGTAGAATCAAAGTGTGCAAAAACACAACTTTATTTTAGCGCTTTCATCAGAATATAACAAGACTTCTTCAGAATGCTAGAATCAGTGACCACATGAGTCTTAAATGCTTTCATTCAATCAGTCATGTGATAAAATAATCCAATAAAAGCCCAACTGATACATTTAAAAACAAAGTGAACTCTCTTAAAGACATAAAACAAAAGATATTATATATTAAAACTAAAAAATAGCAGCAGCGTATTAAATAACAACAAGGAAAGCTGAAACAAACATTCATTGTGCCTAACTTTACAAAGGTAATAAGAATAACTACACCCTATATGAGCGCAGTTTTAAAAAACTGACTAAAGACATGCCATCATTTAACCCTGGTGCATATAAGGCATTTAACCTAACCTGCCAACATGGCTCTTTAAAATCTAATAAGTCTTCCCAAGGTCCTCCTCTGGGGTCCTGTGGGACTTTTTCAATGACAACAAGTTTGAAGCGATGTGAAGAATTATTCTCAATATGCCTATACAGTGCACTGTTTTTTTTTTTTTTATTTTTGATGTCTCTAGCATGCTCATACATCCGTTCTTTAAGTTTTTTCTTGGTCTTGCCAATATAAAAACCAGAACAAACCTCACACAAAGCTGCATAAACAACTCCCACAGTGTCACAAGTGAATTTTCCTGCTATTTTGATGTAAAAAGTATTAATTTTGATCTTATTTACTAATTTAATTAGTGGACATTGAGAACAAAATCCACATTTTTCATTCCTATAGCCTTTTCTTTCTTGGTACATTGTCCTTTCTTTTCTAACAGTTGTTTGAATGTATACCCTTTTCTAAAAACAATGCTGGGTTTAGAGCCTAATTTTTCCATAATTCCATCAAAACCCTGAAAAATATACCAATTCTTGTTTAGAATGTAAGATAAAAAGTGATGATCTACACTAAATCTAGTAACAAAAGAGCAAATATAGTCTTTATTACCTGTTAATTTTTCTTGTTCATAGTGACTGTCTACCAAAATACTTTTATTGCCATAATTCAAAATCGGTACTATAATACGCTTTTCCCTTTTACTGCTTACTTCATTAAAAGAATTGTCCAAAAGTTCTAATGGATAGTCTCGAGATGAAAACATATCCAAAAGTAAATGACATTGAGCCAGAAAATCTTTATCTTTCGTAACCATATGGGCTAATCTAATAAATTGCCCTTTCACCAAGTTCTTCTTTACATGCCAGTGAAGACTGATATTATAATGCAGTAAGCTGTTCCTATAAGATGGTTTTCTAAATAAATTGCTTATGAAACAGTTATTCTCCTTTCTGATAGTGACATCTAGATAATTAATACTGTCCCTGCAATATGTATGAGTAAATTTCATGCCAAACACATAAATGTTTATATATTTATTTTGATTTGAATAAGGAAGAGCAGCAATCTCTACATTCTATGTCTAAAAATGTTGAACTAACTGTGAAACCCGCTGATAAAGGAGGGGGTATAGTGTTGCTTGATACATCTAGTTATGTTGAAGCAATGACAGAAATGTTAAAAGATGCGAATACTTACACCAAGATTAATCATAAAACCTTCAGTAAAATAGTTAGGAAGGTATATGATGATTTATATGATTTGTTAATGTGTAGACAGATTGCCCAGGAATTGTACAATTATTTTCTAGTTGAGTTTCTGTTAATTCCCTACATTAAAGGCTTACCTAAAGTCCATAAAAATATTGTTCCCCTTCCAATGTGACCTATAGTGGCAGGAGAAGGATGGGTGACAGAGAAAATATCTGTATATATAGAGACTATATTAGGACCCTTGACAAGAAGTGTACCTACTATTTTAAAAGACGCGTGTCAGTTATTAGATGAACTAAATAGTACATCGGTACAGGAATTACCATCTTCCTGTATTTTGGTAACTCTTGATGTTAAGAACCTATTTACTTCGATCCCGAATGATTATGGGATCGAAGCTATTAGAGATATTCTAAACTCAACAGATGGATTTAGTAATGAACAACAGATACTTATATGTACCTTATTAGATACTGTATTGTCTAATAATGTTTTTATGTTTAATGATGCATTGTATGCACAAAAATGGGGTGTCGCTATGGGCACTCCATGTGCTAATTCTTATGCAAATCTTGTAATGCACTACTGGGAGAAGACTTTCTTATTCAACAGTGCATTCTATCCACACGTGCTTCTATACAGATGATTTGTGGATGATATACTGCTTTTTTGGGGAAGCAGTATGGATATGCTAAAGGCCTTTATAGGATATCTGGAGACAACTACAGATTTTCTAAGATTCACTTTGGAATCATCTTATACTAAGATTGATTTCCTAGATATAACTATTACTAAAGATCCACAAGTTCATTTATCCACTTCCCTGTATAGGAAGCCGTGTTGGAAGAATGCATTGTTGCACTTCAGTAGTATGCACCCTCGTTTTATATTTTCTAATATTGTCTAAAGTTAATGCATAAGAATTAGTAAAATTTGCAAGAATGATTTAGACATGCATGAACAATTGGACTCTATGGAGAAATTGTTCTTAGAAAGAGGATATAATAGTACTGTGGTAGACAAAATCAAGGGATCCATTTTAGGTACATCAAATAATGATGGAACCTGGACAGGTATGAATTCTGCTGTTCCCAAAAAAGTTTTTGATGGATCTAGGATTGCATTTACAACTAGATACACTAATGATAATAAAAGAATAGTTGATATCATCAAGAAGAATTGGCATGTGCTTACCGTTGACCCCAGTGTATTAAATATTATAGGAGAGTCACCTATGTTTAGATACAGAAATAGCAAGAACTTAAAGAGGATATTATGCATAGAACATACTTATATAGAACAGTATATGACAATTGGAAAACGGATGCAGTCAGGTACCTTTCCATGTAATAAATGTAGAATGTGTAATTATATTACAGATGAGCAATATTTTGCCCATCCTGTATTAGATTACACATTTATATCTAGGTTTTATGCAACCTGTGAAGATATGAATCTAATTTATGTAGCGACCTGTATGAAATGTACATCCTTTTATGTAGGAATGACATCAAGAAAACTTAAAGACAGGATGTATAATCATGTGTATGACATCAGGAAGATGAATCGGCAGAATGCATTAGCTAAACATATTGCAGTCTACACGGACCATCGCTTTAAAATTAGGGTTTTACAGTTGGCTGCTAAGAGCAAGAGGGGTGGAGATAAAATTAATTATTTAGAGTCAGTAGAGTTATGCTGGATCTTTAAATTACGAGCACATATGAATCCTGGTCTCAACCAGTTTGTTAGTATTAAACCCATACTTGCTGCTCGTAGGTAGCTAGTTAGTTAATAAAACAAAAAGTTATTGATTTTTACAGATCATTGTTATATATGGAATGAATATTTATCATGAAATTTATATTATATGAATTATTTATTTACATGTTATATATTCTTAACAGCTATATATATTTTTACATACATTTTGATATTGAATAGAATGATATTATAATAATTAATTTATTTGAGAACAGTATAGGTTATCTGCACTTATGATGTAATAGGAAGTATTAGTGAAAGTAAAAGTCATGTCTTTACTTATTCTTTAATATTTATTATTTATTGATTGTTTATATATATATATATATATATATATATATATATATATATATATGTATATATATATATATTTTTTTTTTTTCGCATTTTTCTATATTCTTTATATTTCATATATTTTGTATATGTTCAAAGACCATGTTGATAATAGATGTATGAATATGATATTTGATCTATTCTTAGAACAACTTTGCTGGTTTTACTACAGTGAATTCAATGTAGTATTACACTGAAATGATATAGAGAGGAATATATAATGTATTATAATGGATTCATTTTGCTTAATTAATCAATTAATTAATTAGCTAAATGTTTTAATTGGATTAGTTGGGGTGTATATATTATTTGAATTTTAGCAGTTTGATGAAATCTGAAGAATTGTGTCTTGGCACCATGTGAAAGCGCTTATTTTATGTACTTGGAATAAACTTAGTTTATGTTCTATTTCATGGTGGTCCTTTCCTGCATCTTTCTCGTATGAGTAAATTTCAGTAATTCTGTAGTATTGTTAATGTAGTTTATAAAATCATGAATTGCTGTCTCATCACCTGTCCATAAAAAAAACAAATCATCTATATAACGCAAATAAAGAGTCCATTTATCAGCAAATAAAGAATTAAATAAATATTTATGCTCCCACATTAACATAACAATATTTGCAAAAATGGGGGCACATATCGCCTTCATTGCCACACCCATTTTTTGATGAAAAAACTGAACTTCAAAATAAATAAAATTGTTTTTTAACATGATGTCCGTCAGAGTAACCAGAATAAGTACCTGGTTATTAGTAAACAATAAACTATCATGCAAGAATTCTTCAAACCACTCAATACCAATATTGTGTGGAACAGAACCATATAGGTTAACTACATCAACAGTCAAAAAAGAAACATTCTTGTCATAATGTAATTCGTTTAATTTTTTCAAAAAATGCCACGAATCCTTGCATATGTGCGCTTCTTTTTTCAGTACTTCTTTAAGTGTATGATCCAAGTATTTTCCTATAAATTCCATTTTTGAACCATTAGCACTAACAATGGGCCTCATAGGAAGGTCCAATTTATCTTTGTGTATCTTCAGAATACCAAAGATACACAGCATCCTAGGATATTTAACTACTAGAAATTCTAGCAACCTATCATCTATTAATTCTTGGTCATACATATCTTGTAAAGCCATATCAATTCTTTGATATGAAACATTCATAAACCTTTTAGAAACTTCTTCATATGTACTATCTTCTAACAACAATGTGTTAATTCTGTTGGTATAATCAACTTTAGACATTAGTACCACACCCCCTCCCTTATCTAGCTTCATTATACAAATTGAAGTGTTTTTAATCAGTTCGGTTAACAACTGACTTTCTGTGTTTGATAAATTGTGTGTCAAGCTTTCTTTACCATCTAACATTGCTCAAAAATCAAAATCGCACAGTTTCTCAAATACTGTCAAACAATGTATTAAGGGAGGATTGAAGAGACTTTTTTTGTAAAAAGAATAATTGCCATCATTAATAACATTGTTGCTGAACATTAAACGAAAATTTAGGTTTCTCACAAACATTTTTAGGTCTAAAATAACTTCTACTAAGTCAGAGTGTCTTGCAGGCACAAAGTTTAAGCCCTTACATAACAAATTCGTAATTTTCGCATCAAAAAGATACGTAGTAAAATTGAAAACAGTAAAGTCACCTTTGGAGTTGGTAATTTCCGTAACATGCTCACAATGAAAACTGTGTACACTATTATGCTCTTCTGACAACGCAACTAATGCATCAAGGGTTTCAGCTTGCAGACCTTGGAAATCATCATGAATATCAAATAAATTAGTTAACTCTGTACCAGTTATTTCCAATACTGTTGTTGTCTGTTGTGAAAGGGCTGCTGATTCTGATACCCTTGCCCTTGTCGATAGTGTGGTGGCCTGTAGTCTGCTTGTTGCTCTTGATTCCATATTTTCAAAGATCTCCTTGGAATGCCCTGCCCTTAAGGGGCTTGTTCATTATGTGACGCATTAGTAGTGACTTCCTGCTCATTCATATTGTTACAGTCAGAACCTGGTTTAACTGAAGCCTGTGCTGGTTTGGGATACGCCAAACCAGACACATATGCATTGATGTTCCTTAATAACTTTTTCTCCTTGCGATTTTGTATGTCCCCAGTAATTTTATCAGTATTGTCAAACACATTCTTATACTTAGACACATTGTGTTCAAAAAGTAAATCGTTGCATATAGTTTTATCTAAATCAGACAGCTCTTTCTGCAAACTTTCTATGTTATTGTGATTATGCTTCATTAAAATATCAAGCAATTCCATGCCTTGTCTGTCAAACAGTGCAATAAGTTCAAGGTAAAGTGGTGAGTTGTGCACAAGCCCTGTAGGGTACTTCCAATGCCTAAGACCCTTTGGCACCACTTTAGTTTTGATACATTCAAGAAAATAGGCATTTTCTAGCTGTAACTTTTTGCACTTAAGTAATTTTGTTTCAAACATGTTCAAAGATTGCTGAAATGTACAAGTACCATAGTTATTATTTCTTCTGCCCATAAACAAAAAAATCTTTCTGTAACCAGTCTGTTAAGTTCTGCCTCACAAGTGAACAGTTATTAGTACCTTGTACATTAGTAGTAGTATTCAAACGTGAGTCAGACAAATTCGGACTTAAAAGAACGCTTTCCTTTCTGCTTCCACTGGGAGCCTCTTTGGAAATTTCTTGTATCAGTTGAGTTATAACAGTCCAATGTTCTCCACTGGGTCATTCCCCAGAGTGATAGTGCGCAAGGAGGTGTCCATGTCTAAAATCAGTGTACACTCACAACTCCACAAACCAATAACTCAAACGAAGACTAGGAACAATATTGATTCCAGCCACGAATCACCAAACTTGCTATAAGCACTCAAAAAATAGTAGAATCAAAGTGTGCAAAAACACAACTTTACTTTAGCGCTTTCATCAGAATATAACAAAGACTTCTTCAGAATGCTAGAATCAATGACCACATGAGTCTTAAATACTCTCATTCAATCAGTCATGTGATAAAATAATCCAATAAAAGCCCAAATGATACATTTAAAAACAAAGTAAACTTTCTTAAAGACATAAAACAAAAGATATTATATATTAAAACTAAAAAATAGCAGCAGCGTATTAAATAACAAGGAAAGCTGATACAAACATTCATTGTGCCTAACTTTACAAAGGTAATAAGAATAACTACACCCTGTATGAGCGCAGTTTTAAAAAACTGACTAAAGACATGCCATCATTTAATGCTGGTGCACATAAGGCATTTAACCTAATCTGCCAACATGGCTCTTTAAAATCTAACAAGTCTTCCCAAGGTCCTCCTCTGGGATCCTGTGGGACTTTTTCAATGACAACAAATTTGAACAATGTGAATTATGGCAATAAACGTATTTTGGTAGACAGTCACTATGAACAAGAAAAATTAACAGGCAATAAAGACTATATCTGCTCTTTTGCTACTAGATTTAATGTAAATCATCACTTTCTATTTTACATTCTAAACAAGAATTGGCATATTTTTCAGGGTTTTGATGGAATTATGGAAAAAGTATGCTCTAAACCCAGCATTGTTTTCAGAAAAGGGTATACGTTCAAACAACTGTTAGAAAAGAAAGGAAATGTACCAAGAAAGAAAAGGCTATAGGAATGAAAAAATGTGGATTTTGTTCTCAATCTCCACTAATTAAATTAGTAAATAAGATCAAAATTAATAATTTTTACATTAAAATAGTAGGAAAATTCACTTGTGACACTGTGGGAGTTTATGCAGCTTTGTGTGAGGTTTGTTCTGGTTTTTATATGGCAAGATCAAGAAAAAACTTAAAGAACGGATGTATGAGCGTGCTAGATACATCAAAAATAAAAAACAAAAACAGTGTACTATACAAGCATATTGAGAATAACTCTTCACATTGTTTCAAATTTGTTGTCATTGAAAAAGTCCCACAGGACCCCAGAGGAGGACCTTGGGAAGACTTGTTAGATTTTAAAGAGCCATGTTGGCAGATTAGGTTAAATGCCTTATGTGCACCAGCATTAAATGATGGCATGTCTTTAGTCAGTTTTTTAAAACTGCGCTCATATAGGGTGTAGTTATTCTTATTACCTTTGTAAAGTTAGGCACAATGAATGTTTGTTTCAGCTTTCCTTGTTGTTGTTATTTAATGCGCTACTTGCTATTTTTTAATATATAATATCTTTTGTTTTATGTCTTTAAGAAAGTTTACTTTGTTTTTAAATGTATCAGTTGGGCTTTTATTGGATTATTTCATCACATTACTGATTGAATGAAAGTATTTAAGACTCATGTGGTCATTGATTCTAGCATTCTGAGGAAGTTTTTGTTATATTCTGATGAAAGCGCTAAAACAAAGTTGTGTTTTTGCACACTTTGATTCTACTATTTTTTTGAGTGCTTATGGCAAGTTTGGTGATTCGTGGCTGGTATCAGTATTGTTCCTAGTCTTCGTTTACGTTACTGGTTTGTGGAGACAAAAGCTGTTCTCAGTGATAAGATTGTTATTGGAAAATAACCCCCTCTATCAATGTAATGGAAAAAAGAGTGAAATGATGCGTGCAGATTTTAAATTCGTAGAGGAGGCAGCATTTTGAGATATGTATTTTTCAAACATGAGTTAGGGAACAATGTTATGCTGTAAGTACAAAACAAAACAAAAAGCCTGGGCTACAGTCTTAAGAATCAACATTATACATAACATGTAGTATGACATCTCCATTTGTCAGCAGTAATCAAGTATCCTCCCACATTTAACATAATCTTACATGACAGAAACATGTGTCTGTTTAGATTGTAATGCTATGATATGGCATAAATTCTCTTTGAAGCAGAGAGGCATGTCAGCCATAATATGGCCTAGCTCACCATGTTGAAGTGGGCATAAGTTATTATGGTTATCTGTGGGCTGCCATCTTATGCATGTTATGTATATCATCATGTTTGAGTTTAATACAGATTCTACACAGATACTGTGGAACCCCTGAGACTGTGCCTTCTATTATCAAATGTAATCACATGCACCACAATTTAGCTGTAGTGTGGTAGAAGCACTTTATGGCTCCCTTTTTTGTCCACAATTATTATGTGAGACAGCTAAAAGAACATGAATGGTGTCCTGCAAGTACTACATAGGGGTTTGATTGCCAAGCTGATATTTGCAAGTTGATTTAAACACAGAAAATAATTTTTGTTTATTTTTGTTTTATTTTTAACTAGGTAAGGCAGATTTTAGAGACAGGATGAAGACAGGAGAATACAGGAAAGTTCAGCTAAGATGCAGAATTTATGAAAGAACCTGAGACAGACAGGTAGGCATGACTGTCAAAGAAGGTAGAACAGAGTCCCTAAATTGAAAGAAGAGGAAACAGTTGAGAAAATACCTCAATCCATGTAGAAGTGGGTTGGTGATGATGAACCTCAGTATGTATAAGATCCTGTTTTCATGAAGAATTCTTATAAAGTCAGTTAGCAAGAAGAGGCAACATATTTGATGGGGGGAAAGGCATACTCTTCATGAATGCTTACAAAAGAAAGAACCTTGTCTTGGCTCCTCCACATGACAAGTTACACCACATTACTCATACAAACTGAAGGGTGAAAATGTGGTGGAAACTCTAACTAACTGGTGGGGTAACCATTGGTCACATTTGGGAGTCCATCACATATACTGAGTCCTCAGTCTTTCCCATTCCTCGTCTGGCTCTACACCTTGGTTGAAATGATGAATTTTTACCACTGCCAAAAACGGACAGACATAGTCTTAAAGTTTAAGATATAATGCTGAGGATAAGGTAAATATCTGGACTGCAGATTCCATTTCTTTACTTGGGCAAAACAATCACTTTAGCATAATAAAAATTACTTTTTTTTTTCTTCAGGAGATTATGTCCCCAAAATATCTCTAGAAATGGAGGATTTAGTGTGCACATTAAGTCCACAATGTCCATGACTCCTTCACAGCCCTAAGACGGTTTCTCTACTTGATCCGTTATTAATCTCTGAGGCTGTAATTGTTCCCTTCATCCCAAACAGTTATGCCAGAATACATTTATTTATTTTTATTTATTTTATTTTATTTTACATTTGTTGACTGGGATAGTCCGACTGGATACATGTCCATTTTCAGCGGAGGCCCGGGGAAAAAAGTTCCAAAGGTGGTTACATATGCAATCATCAGAATGAACAGATAGAACAAGAGTCATAATAACATAGTACAAATAAAACACACTTTACAGACTCAGTTAAATGCATACAGTCTCACAAACCTCTAATCTGGCTTAACAAATAAAAAGACATTTGAGTTCCATTTACACTAGTATAAGTACACTAGTATGAATAATGATTTAGTCAGGCTTGGAGCAGGGACATATCCATTGAGACCTGAAATACTCCTTAAGAGCTTTTTTGAATAGAGATAGGGTGGTATCTAGGGTAATGTTAGCAGTTAGTGAGTTCTAAGTTTTGCCAGCAGAGTTGGCGAACAGGAAGTCTCCGGCTGAGTTGTTGGATTTGATGGTTTGCACTACCAGTCTATTACATAAGTGGAGTGATCTGGGGTTGGTGTGGGGATAGATGATGTTTTTCAGTGCAGGTGTATTTTGCTTTGTGAGCCACAATAAGTTGATTATATTGAATCTGTCTGGGTAGCACTAGCCATCTGAGATAATTTAGATTTTTACAATGATGCATTCTATAGGGGAGACCAGTGGCAAATCTAGCTATGTTATTATAGCAGCTTGAGAGTTTGTAAAGATCAGTTTTATTTAGGTTGGCAAGTAAAGGGGAAGCATAGTAGAGGGAAGAGAGTAGGTGGGAGTGGGCAATGGCAGTCCTAGCAGGTGGGGTAATGAATGGCTTTATCCTATATAGTGAGCCCTGTTTTATTTATTTATTTATTTATTTTACATTTGTTAACCGGGGGTGTCTGACTGAGCCGAAAAGGCCCTTTTTCAGCAGAGGCCCAGGGAGAAAATCTCCACATAGAAAAATTACAGATACATTTAGATATTTAGACATGATCAGTATACACACAAATTACAGTAGACATGCTTTTACAGTGGTATGCAGCACATCAGCAGTTACAGTGGAAAGAACAAACAAGAAAATATTAATTTAAAAATAAAGATAATTAATAGATTTGTGGTGTACAGCTGAAATTTGGAACATAGGTAGAATACATACATAGTACACAGGTAAAGTACATACATTGTAGATTAGCCAGTGTTTGTGAGTAAGAGTGAAAACTATTATCAAGTACCATAGGTTTAGTATCTGTACCTTATCCGCTTTCACTAGCCTTTTCTATTAATGGTTTTGACAGTTTTGTTAATGTGCACATCAAACTTAAGATTGTTATCTACAATAAGTTCTAGGAGTTTTGTGTGGGCATCTGGGGAGATTATGGTACCATTATTAGACTTAATGGAGAGAGATAGCGCCGAGGATCTTTGGGTGGGGGAGAAAAGTAGGAGCTTTGTTTTGTTAGGATTTAGAATCAGACAGTGAGCGGCAAGCCAATTCTCAACTAGGTTAAAAGTACTCTGAGTAATTGTTAGCAGCTCTATTTGTGAGGGGCCAGTACAGATCAACGTTGAGTCATCTGTGTATTGAATGCAGTTAGCTTCAGGGATGACAGTGTGGTCCCAAAATAGACCCCTGGGGGACACCTAGGGTGTTCAGTAGGAGGTTTTAGTGTTTGCTCTGCCATAACACAGATTGTTGTCTATTGTGCAGGTAGGATTCAAACCATTGGAAAGAGTGATTGCCTAGAGACATTGTTGCCAGGGTGTTGATGAGAAGATGGTGGTTAACCATATCAAAAGCCTTGGACAGGTCCAAGAAAAGGGCTGAGGATAAAATGTTGTTGTTCCTGTTATAGTTTATTTCATTAGAGAAGGTGAGGAGGGCTGTGGTAGTACTATGATGTGGCCAGAGCTGACAAGATGGCTATGGGTCTATAATCAGATAATTCAGTAGAGTTACCACCAATATTTTCCAGATAGAGGGGACTGAGGCTTCTGATATGGACCGGTTAATTAGAATGGAAATGGGGTATGCTATGGTATCAGCAGCTTTTTGCAAATATTTATCAGGGAGAAGGTCAGCAGCTAGGGTAGTAGGTTTAATTTTTTGAGTAGTTATCGAATGAAAGATGTAGAGACTGGTTGAAAGCTAAAGGAGGGCTGGGTGCTGGGAGTGTTATCCAGTGGGTCCAGTGGGTTAGAGGAGTTAACATCCACTGGTAGTTTATCAGTAGAGGCTGAGGGAGGTGGAGTGGTTGTTTGACCTGAGATGGAAGTAGTTTTTTAATCTAATAGACTGGATCATTTTGTCTCATTTCTTAGTTGTCTAAATTTGGTTTGATTTAGAGGGTCCTTTGTAGCACACCATGTTGCCCATGCCTTGTTTCTGACTATGATTTTTGATTTGGTTTCTTTAGATGGTGAGGAATTTATTGTTAAAGTAGGTGACACCTTCGTCTAGGGGCAAGTGTTTGAGTGCAGACCAGTTGCATGTCTTAAGTTCTTACTTACATATTTCCTTTTACCTTCCATGTCTTGTATTCATATGTTATCCCATTTCATTACACTTCCTCCTAAATCATATCTTTAGCTTACTCGAACACATATATATTCTACATAAGGAACTATGTCAGGGCCCACAATATACTTCCCATGCATGTCTGTAGTTTCTTTTGATGCAGTGGAGTTAAACTCAATGTACATAGAAAAGATCAACTGTCAGGTGTCTAGATTTTCACACAGTGTACCGATTTTTGACTCATGTTTTTGATCTGCTCCTCATAAAATGTGTAATTTTATGGCAAACCATTGAGGATTGATGCCACTAAATAATAACAGACCTTTGAGTTTCTGACTTCATACCCTTTAGAAAATACATGCTAATCCAAACTTGTTACTCTAGCAACTAGGTTTCTAAGAGTAATACTTAAATTCTGTCCCTATTTTCAGGCCTTTGTCCCACATTATTTCTGCCATTGTTTAGATTTCTTGTGCTAAGATGTTAAGACGTATGGATGGAGACTTTGCATGCGATAGAATGAACACCACATCGGGCTTTCCAGGAAAGAGATGTCAGACCCAGTGGGATCTATCTGTTGAACAAAAAACTAAAACTGAATTTTTTAATTGACGGATTTTGGGCTGCAGTCATGGTGAGCACCAGAAATTGCACTAATTTGAGATGGATGTTTAAGGGCTGGCTGCATTGTGTTATTACTAACTAGAGCAACCTGTAACTGATGAATGTGGGGTAAAGGATGGTGGACAACTCAGCAAAGAAAAATACAGGTCAGGAATACCTTCAGTGAACGTGTCAGGTATGTTTGACATACACTGTACTAAACTGTTATGCACTGTATAAATAGCTCATACCAGAACATGTGGGTAGTGTTTTAGATTTGTGTGTGTTCAATGGGCTACTTTATCTTTTGTGGCAGAAAATATTCATTAAAGATATTCTTGCTATCAGTTTTAAGAAACAATGCTGATTACCAACTGTACAGAACCCAAAAAAAATACACTGAGACAGTGTTGCTCCATTAGGCTCTGTCTTGAAAAAAAAACTGTCAAACCATGAATCATCAGAAACCAATTCTTATAGTTTCAATAATTACGCAAAGTAAAAAAAGCGCATATTAAGAAAAGTATACAGTGCATGAGAAAAAAGGTCTATTGTAGTGAGTATGTTAATGAGTGTTCAAAAGATATTAGTTGTCTATTAAGTTTGACAACTGATAATAAACAGGAAAGTGGAAAACAGTCATGATTTTATTTCTTTTTGGAGTCGAGGCAGTTTTCCAAGGAAATTGCTTTCGATAGAGAGTTCCATGCCATCACTTCTCTCGCTCTCCTCTGATTCCTTTTAATTCTCAAGTACTCCTATAATGATTAATTTGTATCTACTACAGATATATCTTTGATTTCTTGTTTATTTCAGAGGTACAACCGCAAGAGTAACAAACCGATTTCATCGATGAAGCTGAAGCGGTCCTCAAGGCTGACTGGTGAGGTAAGACGCCTCTGTCATTGATCACATGACTACTCATATACAGTTTATGTAATGGTAAAGTGATTATTTTCTGCTGACAAGTGAGTCAAGACTTCTTCATGATTAATTATGTAGCTTTTTCACTTGCCATCTGACTACTTAACATAAGACTTCCAGAACGTAGAACTAAAACATCATGTTTTCCATGGACTTGCTTGTTAGAAAAGTACTTTTTACAGATTTCATCTAAACCAGAACACCTTGGTGTCCATCACCTTATTAAATCTGTAAAGCCTGAAGCCACATAATTTGATCCTTTGTTAGGTAAAGAGCATTCAAAATTGGTCAAAAATACATATCCTTTAATAAAACATTTAAAACAAATCATTGATCCCTATCACAGCCACCTATCTCCCTCAGCACACATCAGTTTTTGTGAACATGTTAATAGTCACAGACTCCCACTCAGGATATATTTTTAAAACTGTAATTGTCAGAAGGAACCAACTTACACCAGCAATGACTGTAAAGCTACTAAACTATGGGCATTGCAAGCCAAAGAGAGCAGGCATATTACAAACTATAAAAGGTACTGCACTTTCTCTTGTGTTAAAAAAATAAAATAAAAAAGTATAAAAAACAGCAGACAGCATTGGGTACAGCAGATATACAGCAGCTGGGTACTATATTTTCACTAGAGCACTCCGCACATAATCCATTCATACACATTTCTTCATAGTTCCAAGGATCATAGCTACTATCCTTTTGCATACAACTAAAACACCTCACATTATACTCACAGCATTACTTTTTAAGAGGGTAGCTTCTGTAAAAATTTTCAAGCATTACATGATGGGTTTACAAGGCAGCATTTGCACCTTTATTTATAGCTCACCAAGGGAAAATGTGAGGTATGTCCCAACTACTATAATACTGACTCCTTGTTGTAATAAACAAGGAGTTTCTTCTTCCATCAGATTTGCAAGATTGTGACATAAGATTTCTGATCAATTGAGATTATCTGGTAATTCGAATGAATTTAAATCAGCACTTGACAAGTGTAGTGGTTTCAATAAATAGAAGCAGGTCTCTAATTGTACACTCTGCATGACCAGATTTAAAAATTATGAAGAACACTGCAGATGTGTGTGTGTGTGTGTGTGTGTGTGTGTGTGTGTGTGTGTGTGTGTGTGTGTGTGTGTGTGTGTGTGTGTGTGTGTGTGTGTGTGTGTGTGTCCAACATTTACATGTAAGTACACTGTAGATGAGCAGACATGTAAGCGACAGTCAAGTCATTGCTTATTCAGTTTTGTTGTGTTTATATTGTGACTTGATGTGCCTAAAACATTTTTTTAATTAATTCATCACTGCATGGTATCACTGTGTAAAGTAACTGCATTTCTGTCCTTTCATTTAAATGTGAAATATGACTAACTCTCTTATAAAGTTCTATAAAAATCTGTGTGTAATGTGACCTGCACTGATCCTTTCTTACTTGTTTTGGGGATTTGTCTGCAGGTGGCTAGAGCTCTAGTTGCAGGGGAATCACTGCTACAGGAAGAAAGCCCAGTCACGGAAAGACCAATGTCCAACCTGGAGAAACTCCACTTTATTGTAGGGAGTGCTATTCTGCGACCAGCTATCAGGTAACAAATTCTCCCTGTGGATGGAAATGTGAAGACGTCTACTTCTTTGTGGGAAGTGGTGTTCTGTAACTGGCTATCATGAATAGTTCTTTCAGATGAGTTTGTGTTGCCCAGTTTAGAATGCTTTTGAATATTGGTAATGTTTGAACCGCAGTTTTAGAAATGTAATCTTTTGTCTTGTAAATGTAATCACACTTTCATCACTTAATAACCAAAAAATCCTTATCCATGCTATTACTTGTAAGGACAGCAATAGGAAATTACCACCTTAAGGGTCAGAAGGGTTAGAATGCTACTCTTCTACAATGAGCCTTAAAGGTGATTTAAGTATATTCTTATATATCTTTGGTATGCCACATATCATGAGAATAGTGTGTTGAATGTTCCTAAGAAAGTCAAAAAGTTCACTGCTGGTCAAGTTTACATTGTTTTTACACCAAGTGTGATTCTGAAATTTATAAAAATATATCTCATGGGCTTTTCTGAATGCTTGAATTACCAAGTGTGTGCCTGGGGTAAAGGTACTCTTCCTTTTAAAACCTGTACCTACTTTTTTGGCCTGTCCAGGTTTAACATTGAACTTAACCGCTAATTATAGTACAGTTGTTATTATGGTTGAACACTCTTCTTTATTCAAAAAAGGGTTTATTTTTATACCAGGTTATAGATTTGATTTGGCTGATGTTTTAGTGGAGTTTAGATTATCTACCCATAAGCTAAATTTAGCTAAGTTCAATGGTAAACCTGAACAGGACAAAAAGGAGCTTTTAAAAGGAAGAGTACCTTTTATCCAAGGCACTCACATGGTAATTCAGGCATTCAAAAGATCCCCTGAGATAGAGTTTTATAAATTTCAGAAACATGCTCAATGTAAAAAAAATATTCTCAATGTTTTAAGCAGTGTTAAAACTATTAGAATAATGAAACCCATTAAAAAGGGGAAGTTGCATGATTTTTGATGCTATGGTATATTCAGGTATTATGTTTGCTATGCTGCAGGGCACCAATGTATAATATCCCCGCACAAATAAAACTCTCCGACAAATTTAATAGTTTTAAGCCACTGCTTAAAATAACATCCTAACCAGTCCTGGTCTTGCACATCATCATAGCCAGGTTAAGACTTTATGCTTAACATACGATTCTCTCCAAATACTCTCCTTAAACAGAATACTCTCAACCCCTCACTGAATTGACAAAACAATTTTTATACATAACTACTGCCTATACAATCCATTAGGTTGCATGTAGGCTTTCTCTTTAGTAACTTCTACCTCTATAAAATCTTAGAATGTATAAGTACTGTATGTGTAAAAATATAATTAGAAATGTAGCGGCTCTGTGTTAAACTGGAAGTAAGTGTAATCCAATGTAAACAAATGGAGCTTTTCCCCCCAGGCCTCCACTGAAAATGGGTACTGCCCAGCTGGACTTTCCCAGTAAACAAAGATAAATAAATAAATTAATAAAATATGTACATGTGTCTAGAAATGAAGTAATTATTGGTTGTAAAACTAGATTTATATTTGGAGGATTTATTATTGCAAAAATGTATTTATTTATTTATTTAACATTTGTTAACCAGGTTAGTCTGACTGGGTAGAGATCCATTTTCAGTGGAGACCCAAGGAGAAAAGCTCCACAACAAAACAATAGATAGTAAACAACAGTAGATAATAATTATAAATTTGAAAACAGGATTGTAAAAATAACGTTTGTAAAATTGCTAACAGATAAGATTTAACTACATGAGAATATTTTTTTTGTGCAGGAGACAAAAGTAATAATTAGAAAAATAACAGAATGTGCTGTGCATAAAAGTATGACAGACGGAAAGCTGCCTAAAGAAGGTGTATAGTAATGCAGAAGGAAAATACTATGATAATAGCAGTAGTTATAAAAAGTTATAAACCCTGAACTTTTTGACTTTCTTAGGAATATTCATCCCACTATTCCCACAATATTTGGTATACCAAAGATGCACAAGAATATACTTGAATCACCTTTTAGGCCTATTGCAGCAGCCCATAGTTCAAAGACTTGCCCTTTGGCGGTATATGTCAATAGGAAGCTAAACCTATGTTTTCATTACTCCACATTTGCTCAAAGATTCTTGGAATTTTTGGGGTAGAATGAAACAAAATTTTAATGGTGATAACATTGGATTTCTTACTATTGATGTGGTTGATTTGTTCACCTATATTCTCCAAGAAGCGGGTTTGGAACTGGTTAATGATATTTTAAAGAGTTATAAATTTCTGTCTGGGGGAGATGTAGGTTCATAGGTGTGTACTAGGCTAATGGCTCTGGAGCCTTTACAAGCCTAGCCAATAGGATTACCCTGGCATTGTGCCATCCGACCTTAGGAGTAATCCCTGGGGTGAATTATCTATTTCTCATCCACTCTCCAAGATTTCTCATGAAGAGGGCCAATGAGGTGCTCTGCTTGACATGTATGGGAAGTCTATTCCATAGCATGGGCAGTCTCTGGGTTATGAACCTGTCCCTCCAGCATGTTCTGTTGATTGTGGTAATGAGGTTGAGGTCTCTGGGGTGTGTGGTGTGGAGGGATTGGGATTTCTTCAGACATAGCATTCCTAACAGAGCTGGGTCAGACATGGCTTTGTAAGTCAAGCAGAGATTGCTTCTAAGTAGCCGATATGAGACAGAGAATAGTTGGAGTTTTTTAGTCTGTCCATATAGGACAAATGTTTAAGGCCTAGGATCCTCTTTGTGAAGTACTTTTGTGGCCTCTCCAGTTGTTGCAGGTGTCTAGTGATGTACGTGCCAAATGGGGCATTGTACTCAATGATTTGCCTAATGAGGGAAGAGTAGAGGGAGACAATGACATCTTTCTTCCTGGATGCAAAACTCTCAGTAATGAGATGTGCCACATAGAAGGACTTTCTGACCACAGTGGCAATGTGGTGGTCAAAAGAGAGGTTGCTGTCAACCTGTGTTCCCAGATCTCTTATAATGCCTTCTATGTGGAGTGGACTACCATCGATGTGGTAATTCATGGGGACTGGGTTTTTCCCAAAGGGGATGATGACACATTCTTTGGCATTGAGCTTAAGGCCATGGTTCTGACACCAGTCGTTGGTCTCAGTGAGGCCTTTCTGTAGAATGTCAACATCACTTGGGGAGTTAATAATAGCATCCAACTTGCAATTGTCTGCCAACTTTGTCAGCCAGAGTCCCTTTGTGTTGGCCTCGACTTCAGAGAAGTAGATACCAAACAGGAGAGGACCCAGGACTGAACCCTGTGGGACTCCACACTTGACTGGTCGGCAGTCTGACTTGGAGTCAGCTGCTTTCACACTGTGGGTTCTACCTGTGAGCCAGTTTGCAACCCACTTAGTGATATACGGGATGATGCCTAACTTAGTGAGTTTTTCTATGATTCCTGAGTGGGGAATGGTATCAAAGGCCTTGGCCAGATCAAGGTAGGCTGTATGAACCATCTTGCCTTCAACCACAGCTCTGGTGACTGACTCAAAGAAGTTGACCAAGTTGAGCATACAAGATCTACCCTTCACAAAACCAAACTGTGTGGGATCCAGAGTTTGGAGATTCACTATATCCTTGTTTATTAAGTCCATGATGATGTGTTCCATAGCTTTGCATATCAGACTCATCAGGCTAATGGGGCAATAGTTCCCAGGTTCTGTAGTCGCTCCTCCTTTGTGGAGAGGGATGACTGTAGCAGTGTGCCATTCAGTAGGGACAAAGCCTGAGGTGAGGTTGTGATTGAACAGGGCACACAGCTGAGGTGCCAGTTCACTCTGTAGTTTATGTAGAACACAGCCAGGGATATTGTCAGGTCCCATAGAAGCTGTATTATTGGCATAGACAGTGCTGTTTTAACCTGTGCAGCAGTAATACTGCGTGCCTTGCAGTCTACTGGTATTGTGACTGGTCCCTTGTGGGGGGGGGGAGAGGTAAAGTTGGCAATGAATCTGTCAGCCAGTATATTGGCAATATCTGTTGGCTCGGTATAGAAGGTACCATTGTGCAGTAGCTCATAGCAAATCTGGGTATTGCTGTGGAGATTCTTTACATAACTATAGAAGGCCTTGTGGTTGTCTTTACTATCTGCTGTAATTCTGTTTTCATAGCTAGCTTTAGAGGATTTGATGAGGGATCTCAACTTTTTGTTGAGGCTGATAAGGGAGTTTTTCCAGTCTTGGGACTTCACCTTATTCCGCATCAGTTTTCTCCTTCTGTTGTGGAGTTTGTTTATGGCAGGAGACCACCAGATTGGCTTCCTTTTTTTGGAGGAGAGCATCTTGGTTCTATTGGGTATGGCGAGATCCATGTATTTGTGTACGTGTTCATACACTGCATTGGTGTATGATTCGGCAGTCATGCAACTGATCTCCATTTGCATGGGTGCAGTGAAGTTAGCCACCTTTGTTTTTAGGAGCCCAAAGTTAGCTTTGGAGAAGTTTTTCATGGTGGTTACCTTTGTGGGGGGGAGGGATGTGGATTTCCAAGATGATTAGTTTGTGATCAGATCTAAGCAGGGAGGAGTTGACTAGTGGTGTAGAGCAATGGTCGCCCATGTTAGTAATGACCAGGTCAAAGATGTTGCTACTTCTAGTGGGGGTAAGAACATGCTAGTCCAGGGCATTGGAATTAATGAATTCCAGGAAACGTTGGGCAAGTGTATTGGTACATGAGTAGTTTTCCCAGTTAATGGAGGGGTAGTTGAAGTTGCCCAATATGAAAGTGTTAGGTTGGACCTTAATATTCTCCAGGGTGCTTAGGAACATGGAGTGTGAGTCTTGGGACATGGTTGAGGACCTATAGCAGGCTACGACCTGAATCTCTGTCTTATCCAATGTTAGCTGCACCTGAAGTATCTCAGATGCATTATGTTGGGCTACCAGTCTGGAGGTGTGCGCATCCTTTATGAATATGGAAACACCACTGCCTTTGGAGCTTTGGTCCAAGTTCTGGGACCGAAAGGTGTAGAATGAGTTATAGCCTGGTAGTGCAGGGGCGCTTTCTGCTGCCTTGAACTGGGTCTCTGTTATGGCACAAATGTCACTGTTCTCTATTTTAAGGAGTGCTTCGAGCGAGTGTAATTTGAGATCTAGACTTCTAGCGTTGAGCAGCAGAACTCTCAGATTGCATTTGTTTGTAGCTGTTATGGTGGTAATTTGGTCTTTGAAACACCACCTAAAAAAGGCACTATAGGGGGTGGCAAGAGCCTTGTCCAGTATCTGGAAGCCCAGGGGTGACAGTTGCAGGCCATCTCTGGCAAAGCATCGAGGTCTGTCAATCATGTCATCCCAGGCAGACAGATACTGGATCCTCTTAGAATGACACCAGAAACTTAGCCAGTTGTTGAAATCAATCATTTTCTGCTTGTACTGTGGTATCATTCTGGGTGATGGTAGGATGCTGCTTAGGGCTAAGGTCATACCCGCCTGGGCTACATAATCTGAGAGCTCCTCCATGACTCTTTTCATGTAGTCCAGGGAGGTATGTCTCAGGTCATTTACTCCCACATGTACAATGACAGAGTCATATTTGTACTTGTTGTTGAGGGACCTGAGTGCATGCATTATGTGGCAGATCCTAGCATGTGACAGGCAGCTGATTGTTACTTTCTCCTTATTCAGCCTAGTGAGTGAGACATCAGTGTGCCTCACTATCAAGTCACCGATGACTAGTGTGCTGCTCATGCCGTTTTGCCTTAGGGGCTTTGGTTGAGTGGCACACTGTTTAGTAGAGTTATGTGTCTCGGGATTAGTGTTGTGTTGTGGTGGTTGAGTGCGTTTCTGCCTTGGAGGTCTCTGCTGTCTGGGTAGATTTTTATTGAGAGCCTCCGTAAACGTGGGTGTGCAGTTTGTGTTTTTATGTAAAGACAGTGCTGGTGTGTGTTCTAGAGGGCTATGTGTTCCATGTGGTGTGGTGCAAGTGTTGACCTTCTCCTCTTGACCAGCTATTCCGGTCTTGGCTGGAGAGTGCGTGGCTTCCAATCTGGATATATAAATGCATCTCTCACAATTTAGTTTCAAATTTGATGAGTGTTATTCTGGAGAACAAGTATAGTTTTTGAAGGAGAGCTTTACAGACAGATTAAGGGGATAGCTATAGGTATTATTTGTGTACCAGTGTATGCTAATCTAATGATGTATGGGTGGGAGACTTGTTTTTTGTTCTTCTTTGGCTTTTCCTGGTTAGTGGTCACCACAGCGGAACTCCGGTCTGCTAATGATTGGCAGTAGATTTTTTATGGTGCCAAGGTGGCAGCCTGATGCCAAACCTTCAACGAAGGCACGCCCATTCATGCATATCTCTCGAACACCACTCAACTGTGGGGAGGACATGCAGACTCCACACAGAAGGCGCTCTAGCCGAGAATCAAATGGGATATCCTCTTGCTGTGAGGCGACAACGCTACCACTAAATACCTATTTATCAATGTTTTTTTTTCCTATTGCAAAATGTATTGTCGAGATCTTGATGATATATTTATTTTGTGGGATGGATCAGAGGAATGTGTGGATGAATTTATTAATTATTTGAATTGTACTACAAATTTTTTTCAAGTGCAGATATACATATAATAAAGATGCAATTAATTATGGGGATGCTACTGTTTTGAAGAAGGAATGTGCGTTTATCACTAACATCTATAGAAAACCTACTTTTATTAACTCATTTCTACACTGTACTGTTAATCATCCATGCAGTCAAAAAGTAGGACAAATAAAAGGACACTATTAGATTGTCCCATGTGGGGTCTAATGATCATTTGTTTAGAACAGCAGCAAAAATATTAAAAGCTATGTTTCTTGAGAGAAGTTATCCTACAACATTGCTTGACAAAATTATTTGAGATATTTCCTCCAAAAGGGACAGTGATTATCAACCCAATTGAGGGAATGGACTTCAAAATTGTTATAATATTGATTCTAATATTAAAATGTCATGGTGGTTCTAATGATGTTAAGAACATTGTTAAAAACAATTGGAATATTTTTAAGATAAATGAGCCTACTAGGGCTATGTTAGGTTAACAGCCATCCTTTATTTATAAAACTGTCAAAATTTGAAAAATATGTTTGAACCGAAATATTTGGAAAACTCTTAAAAACATACATGGAGGTAAATCTAAATGTGGAGTTTGTGGACAATGTTCATATATTTTTAATGGGAATACACTAGCATTGGAAACATACTTGCTACCAAAGTATGTTTTTGATCTGGTAATTGTGGTACAAAGGGGTGGTATAGCTTGTCAAGCATTACATTTGTTCCACATTTTATGTGGGGAAAACTAAGCATTATCTTACAAAGAGGATATATGAACATAATTATGATGTTAATAGGAAAAAAAATGAGAAAAATGCCTTATATAAACATTTTACTCTTTGTGAAAAAATTTAAAAAGTTTGTATTTAGTATACCAGAAATAATAGTTAAAAATCCAAGGGGTGGTGCCCGGGAACATGTCTTGAATTTAGAGAATTGCTTTGGCAATTCAAACTTGATGCTTCTTTTAAACCAGGAATTAGTAAGTATATTTCTATCCACCCTGTCTTGAAAATGAAAGCAGCCAAGCTTTAGGGTGAATGGTGTGGTTTTCACTTTATCTACAAGTTAGGTGTCATCCTTTCTTACTATACATTTTAGCATATATCAGTTTTCAGTTATAGGAATGTTCTTTGTTTACATGAGTTATGTGCAATTTCAATATGGTTAGAATACATATTAGGGTCTTTTCCAACTGGCAATAAACTTAATAATATTTATGTTTTTTAACCAAGTATAATAACTGATTTAATTATTTGTGAGTATGTCTTTCAATTTGTTTCTCTGGAAGTGATGTTTATCTTTTAAATGGAGGTTTATCCAGAATTAAGTTTGTTCTGAAGAAGCCCTTGTTATTTGACGTGGACAAAAGTGCTCAACATTTTTAATATTTTTTTAGCTTGGGTTTATTGTGGCTGACTTTTTACCAGCATTGGGACTGCACATTTTATTGGTGTACTTGTTTTCTCTGAATTCCCTTGCCTTTTGTTGTTGGTTACTTGCATAAAATGCCATATCTGAACCTAATTTTTAATCATCAAGTGCTGCAGTAGCAAAATCTTTGCATAAAATCTGAAGCCCTCCAAGGCAGGATGGTACTGAGACCATATTGTGGTGCCATTGCAATCACTTCTCCATGGTAGTAATCTTACAACAATTTAGCCTTATTCTGTAGCTTAACAGGTCATGTCCAAGACTCTGAAAAGCAGAAAGAGCTCTTAAGATTATTCCAATGAGAAAACCTAATGGGAACATTTGGGACTCTCAAGTATTTCTTAACTTTTAAATAAAAGGTTTAGTAATTCAGGCTTACTAATACCAACGCTTAATTCAGTAAATCCAAAATACCATATATGGGTGTGATTTGTTCTTATAGAAAAGTTGCTTTTACTCCCAAATGAGCACTTTCACCCTAAGTGTAATGCTTCATCACATCTCTTTTGTACATGTAAAAGGCACTGCATATATGCACTCATTTCAGAGCACCAGAGTAGCAATCCAGAATAAAAAGGGTCCTGCTCCAAACACTCATCTGCAAGGAGTCTGTGAGCCTTTTCCCTGGCAAAAATGAATTTCTAACTTTGAGAGCACTACAACTGGAATTTAAATTCCCAGTGACAAAAAATACTGCCTGAAAGATGTTTGTAGTATTTTTCAATGCTGGAGGCTTATCAGAGCTTGTTTTGCTGAATTGTATTTCAAGGAATAGTTGTGCTAGAACACCCCCACCCTCCACCCCCCACACACATTTTATATATATATATATATATATATATATACATATATATATATACATATATATATATATATATATATATATATATATATATATATATATATATATAGATATATATATATATATATATATATATGTGTGTGTGTGTGTATGCACTGTATTTCTTTAAACTGCTTTACATTTGCCATATGATACTCTGAAAATAGTCTTTTTTATTTAACTCGTTCATGCATATAGTGCCTTTTTTGCATACTTCCATTTAGCATCCATAGCTCCTTATGGTGAACTGACATATTTTAGGGCTGGCTCCCTTAACTAACTGACTTACCAGTTTATAGCAGGCAGCAGAAGAAAGAGTAAAATGTTAGTAACAAAATATCACAATGATTTCTAACCTAGGATGTACCAAAGTTCGGATACTAATATCTGTCTCTTCTTATTCATATTTTGATATGTATAGTCATATTTTCATAAGTGAGATAACTGCAAGTTATTGAGGGACATGTTGTGAATTTTATGGTGGGAGACAAGAAAAATATATTGTCCCTATCCATTTACAGGACTCAGTACCAGAGATACTGCCATCTGTATCCCTAGTTATTTAAGGATATTTACATACCTACATTAATATTTCCGAATCAAGTAACTTATAAACTACTGCATAGTATTAAATTAACCTTTAATTATTGATCAAGAAAAGCATCATTGACATTTTCCTTTAAGTTGTACACCTTGAGATATTCAGTGTTATTTATGTTGGCAATTATACAAATAAGCGTAATTGTTCATATTTATATACATATCCCCTTATGCAAATATTCAGGCTGTTGCCCCTCTTCCAGCTGACCATCAGCTGTTTGGTGTCACTCCTGTCCTTAGTGTCCCCTGTACTAAACCACCCCCACCAAGGCTGTGACTGCTGTAGCCATCAATGGGCTGGGAAGGAGAAAAGCAAAGACTTATAACCAGGCAGCTGCATCACATGTCCTGCCCTAGTGCTCATGGGATTTTTGTTCTGCCTAACTGGATGGGGTTGCTTGATATCACATGCATCACAGCATGCACATAGCATTCATTATTTTATTTTATTTGTTTACTGAGGTTAATCACTGATCTCCATTAAACCTTTTCAGACTCAGCCCAGCAACACTATCTGGTTAAGTTATTTGCTCAGAGTCAAACAGATAAGCAATATTGGCTGAGGGACTCGAAACCCCTGGACTACTTGACCACGGGAACAGCTCATTACTAGCTCCTTAATCCTCTGCACCAGTTCCCCAACCCCCAGTATGCCACATGTAGTGTCTGTCTCTCATGCAGTTACAGTACTACCTCCAGCACTAGGAGATGCTGGATTACAAGCAGAAATCCTGTCCTCCCTCCCCAAATGGGCAAGCCAAGAGATGTCACTTCTTCCCGCCTCTCCATCCCAGATCATCCACTACTCGAGTCAGTGATGTGCCTGAGGACATCTGAGCTGGAGTCATGATTCTCTCCTTCTGTGTCTTATACCCAGGAGAAAGGAATTTGCTACTATTATGTGAAAGTTCAAGTTTGGCAGAACAAGAGTGCCCTGACAAAACAGGTCTAGACTGTGCAGTTTCTAAGATCTGAAAATGTTAGTAAAACTAGAGAAAAATATAATTCTAGATTTGTGTGCCTCATAAAATATATTACAGTATTGTGCTAAAGACTAAATGCATTGACTGCAAAACTATATAAAGTACTTTTTAACTGATGATATTAATGTTTGTACTTTTTAATAGCATTTACGGTTCACAAGATCATTATGTTTGGCTTATGATTTTTTTAACTTGATTTTTCTGAAAATGCTCTGGAATTCAAGGAGATGTGCATTCACCAACTTAGGGGTATTTATGACTTAACAGAGTGTAGTAGTATAATCCATCCAGGGTGGCTTTCAGAGATAACATGTACACAGCATGCTAAGGTGTGGAGGGTATCATGCCTGCAGCGCCGACAAGGACGTAGTTTAGAATCAGATTCATATGTCTGTCAGAAAGTAATCAGTGCACTGTAGTATAAGATGAACAGCACTTTAAGATTTTTCTCTGACAAAGTATTTGCAGTCCACAGAATCCTTTAGTAATGCATTATCCTCTTTCAGAAGTCCAGACTGTAAACCTCATTCAGGCCGCATTTCTATGTCTGTGGATAGCCTTGACTGGGCTATCATAATCCGCATGTTGTGTCTTCTTGTGCAGATTTTCCAAATTACTTTTTTTCTTTCCAAAGGAATACAGAAACATCCTTAAAGAACCATAACTGCCATATCTGATACACAAAGATCAGACTAGGAAAAGTGTGCTGCTGTTGGCACATCAGCCATTTTGTTTGTAGCTGTGTCTGTGGGCATTTGTCCTGGAGACACAGCTGGTACGACTGAAAGAAGAAAGTGGAAATTAAGCTTATTAAAATTGTTTAGTCTGATAGTCAGTGCTTTGAAACTGGATATTGGTTTTATTAGACATTATAGCACTTAACAACTTTCCCGTCCGAACAATTAACAGATGACGCACAACTGAAGTGTACAGAAGAGGACATGTTTCTTTTTTCTGGTAATGCTTGATTTCAGGATGAATTTACACTGAATTCAAGCTGCTAACTATTACAAAATGTTAACAGTAATTATTAACATTAACAGGGTTTTAACATCTATATTTTATTCATAATGAGAGTAGTAGTTTTGTTTACATAAAGTTAACATACTAGTCAAAAAAGTAGTAACCATTAGCTCAACAGTCAGTAAGGCCTTGATTTTCAAACAGTTTTAACAGTATAACAAATCTTTTCCCAGTGCTGGTGTTCTTCAGAGTTATCCGTAAGAGGCTCACACTGACATAAGAACATGTTTTTTTTTGTTTTCTTCTTTTTTCTTTTGTCTCACCTCCTTTCTTCCTTTCCTTCACTTAGCTAAACCACAACCACAGCAGTGTACTAACTGTACACAACATCCAGTGTAATCTTATATTTTATTTTCTTGGTAGTCCCTGCCTTTTTCATCAATGGGAACTCGATAGTATTGAAAATTCATATTTCCTCTTAACCAAAACATGCCTCACAAACAAACATTGCTCGTTTAAATAGACTAATAGATTACAACTTCTATTTTCCATCTCTGGGTTTAATTAGTCTCCCTCTAATATTTCCTGAATTGTGATTTATTGCCTCATTAAATGTCAAAGCAGTCTTTCTGAGCTGTTACCTTCTCTGGTAAATAAATTCTGACTCTAATGTAACATGCAAATTATACTACACACACACACACACACACACACACACACACACACACAAAACCACATTCTGTCTATCTCTGAGGTGGAAAGTCACATGAACCATCTGAGCGGCACATTTTCTTTTTTCGAGTATCTTTTTTTTAGCCTATTTGAATTAAATAATGCAATTCCCCTACTAGGCACCAGTGGGTAAGTCTTTAAAATATGTTGCCACCACCAGTTAGCTACAAATTAACAAAACAAGAACCAATCTTATTGTTTACCCGTGACATAAGCCAATATTCAGATGGCAGCAGTTAGCATTCAGCGGTCACTCCACAAAACGGAGGGATACCAACCAGTTGGATAAATCAGTAAGAGTCATAAACCCTTACAAATAAATAAAAAAACAGACACAAATACTTTACTTGAAATTAATGAAATAATTTCTTTCTAAGTAATTATACAGACAGTAAAACATTTATACAATAAATTGAAAACAAAACATTTAGAAAGACAGATAATGGCCAGAAGAAGACTAACATCTACATTAGAAACTATCTGCTTTTGGCTAAAGGCATACTGCCCCTTACTATCTCTGGCTTGTAAGTCCAAAATAATAAGTTTGTAGTCCTTACAGACAATGATTGAACTTTGCCTCAAAGTTATTACCCAGAATGCACTCCTGTAGTCATTACCCTTTTGAATGCACATCTGTATCCTCTATATATCCACAAACAGGATCTTCTGTAAGAATCAGCAAGCCAGATTTCAAATAAGGAAATCATCTTGTGACCTACAAAAAGCATCTTTCAAGCAACATACTGTCTTCTCACAACTGCACAGATTTAAGCAGGATTTAGTTAAACTGAAAAGTATTTTCACAGCAACAGACACACAGTTATATAGTATGTTATACATCTTTACACAAAGTGATTATAGACTATTTTATACATCTTTACACAAAGTGAAACAGGGTTTATTTAACTGAAATACAATTCCAAGTAGCACAGTCATGTACTAATTTAAATATTTCTGTTTAACATTGCACATTTAAGAAAATGTAAATGTAGTGTAACTTCTAAGTGTTCAAGGAACTAGTTATACATTTTAGTTTAATGCAGCTTTAATAAAACTAGTTTACTTTTCTGCAACTTCTATTGAAAAACAGACAAAATTCTTTAGTTTATGTCTTCTTTAAAATAGCACATACATTTTAAGTGCATTTAAATCCTCGATAAAGGATAACTTGTTACACTTAATCACTAAATGCCTTTTCTCAGTATTTAGTTAAATGCACTTTGATTCAAAGAATAGCTTAATAAAATGGCAAAGTATCTGATGATACGGATTTTCAGTGGGTAGGAGTCAGAGATAAAACTGCACATTGCAAAAGGTTTGTACATTTGCTAAGTGAGTGGAAGCCCACTTGCTATTTAGAATATGTTACTGTGTGCCACAGACAAGGTTGATGTGCTGAGCTGTCTCATGAATGTGAGATGGTATGCAATTCAAAGAGCAGCACAAGTCATTCCACACCCACCTCCAAAATGCATTACTGCTCTGATAATCAGTGCCATTATACGAAAGTATTCCCCAATGTAACTAGCAGTACATCATTCCACACCAGAAATCATCATTTCCATGTCCCAGACATAAGAGTGAGGGTGTGTACAGTTTCAGCACATAGGTCTCATGACAAACTCCCTATACAAAATTAGTGTTGTTTCTAAAACAAGATGCAGTCAGTCATACACATATATGCACGTAGCAGTGTCCAAATTATACACTATATAGCACTTTCGCGAAACTGACATAATTTTAGACAACACTAACGAACTTAATGGTGTAGGTGCATTGCAATTGGGAAACCTGTGGCAGCTTAGATATGTTGCTCAATAACCTCTGATGACATTGGAAATGAAATCTAAAGAGGTAATTACATGTTAAAAGACCATGATAAGCATGAATATATAATGAGACATAAATGAGACCATGATACTAAATCATGCATCACAGATTGGAGTGGGGCTTAGTTTGCTATTCAATGTAACACCATCTACAAGTCTTGATGCTACCATGCAGTTCTTCTAAAATGAAAAGCATCTCTTCACATTTCTGAGGCTTCTTATGATATTAAATATGGTTGTTTGTGTAGGCTAGGCAAAACGAATGACTGCATGTGTGTATTCTGATTGTAAATTACTATATGATGCTACAATCAGAATATACAATCTGAAGTTGTTAATCTTCTTCCTATTCATCACTGATGGGTTCGGTTCCAAGCCTTCGGAACTGAGTCGGCCTAATACCAAGCTCGCATACACCAAAAACTCTCGAGCTGAGCTGTTACCCACAATGCCCTTCTCTCAGTTACCTCAGATCAAGTTTGCTGCACAGCCATATAGCAGTGTTTCACCGAGCTCTCCTGCTAAGTGTTGTATTTTTTCAAAGTTTATAGTATTTTGTGAGTTTTTCCTGTCATAAACTCCCTTTTTTCTTGATATCTTACTCAGCTCTACCCATGAGTATCCCCTTTTTATACCATCATTGATAAATGCCCTTTTTACCCTTGTGGTATTTTGAGTACCATTGTTGGTATTTCCCCTTTCTCTCTCTTCCTTTCCTCTCTGGTAGTCATTGGGTTTTTTCTTATGGTATGTCTGAAAAGAAAGGGACTACGGGGTTTAAGCATTACTCCTCTTGCAATGGTAAACTCCCCAACAGAGTTCCTGTAATCACAACTACGCAGGTAAAAGCTACACTCTCTAAAGCCAAAAACACAGCATCCATGGGACCGGACAACATCCCAGGCTTTGTTTTACATGAACTTCAGGACAAACTGGCTCCCCACTTAAGCACCATGTTCAATAATAGCCTCACATCAGGCTTTGTGCCACAGAATGGCACACAGCAACAGTTATTCCACTCCACAAAGGGGGAGCCACCACTGATCCCAGGAACTATCGACCTATTAGCCTAACGAGCCTGGTCTGCAAGGCCATGGAATGTATCATCATGGAACTCATAAACAAAGACATTGGTAACCTCCAAACTCTGGATCCCACCCAGTTAGGGTTTGTGAAAGGCAGATCATGCCTCCTGAACCTGATCGACTTCTTTGAGGCAGTCACCAAAGCCACAGATGAGGGTAAGGTGGTTCACACAGCCTATCTTGACTTTGCCAAGGCTTTCGACACCATCCCCCATTCTGGAATTATAGCTAAACTCACTAAACTAGGTATAAGTCCCTACATCACAAGATGGGTTGCCAACTGGCTCACTGACAGAACCCACACTGTAAAAGTTGCAGACTCCAAATCTGACCTTAACGCAGTGACAAGTGGAGTACCACAGGGTTCTGTCCTGGGACCTCTCCTGTTTGGTATCTACTCCTCTGAAGTACAGGCTAACACAGAAGGCCTCTGGCTAATGAAGTTCACAGATGACTGCAAATTAGGAGCCATAGTCAAGTCCCCAAATGATGTGGACATCCTACAGAAGGGCCTCGCTGAGACAGATGCCTGGTGTCAGAGCCATGGCCTCACGCTCAATGCCAAAAAGTGCAGTGTCATCCCTTTAGGTAAAAACTCTGCACCCATGAGCTACCACATAGGCAGCAATCTACTTAATATGGAGCATAGGATTGCCTCCTCGGTTCCAACCACCTCGGCTCCAAGCTTGGCTCCAGTGGTTCCTACAGAGCTTGCCATAACTTCTGCTTCGGTGCCACTTTCAGCACCAATGATTATGGTTCGTACTGTGGTTTCGGCTCCGGCCATTTTGCTTGCCATTACCTCGGCACCGACGTCCCCCACCTCTGCTCTGAGATCGGTTCCAACAACCTCTTCGGAGCAGATATTGATGTCCACTCCAGCTATTACTTCAGCTTTGAGCCCGTTCTCGGCACCGATAATCCCCTTTTGCCTGTTTCATAACTGGAATCTTCGGTGTCGATTTTTACTACACCACGGACCCAGTACTCCCTGTCTATGAATCCATTTGCCGGACAAGCCTTTATCCCCTTTTTGGACTGGCCTGGCTCCCCCTCAGGGGTGTCGGTAAGGTCCACCAGGAGCCTAGCTGAGTTGGATGTGGTGCGCCTCTTTGATCAGCTGCTGAAAGCCAGGGGAATTACAAATTTTCCTAGAACCCATCCCACTCCGGGTTTTGGGTCCATTGCCCCTGTCACTCTCATGTATTCTCCTCCATTGGACCCTTCAGTTCTGAGGCCCATAGCCCTGATGTCTGCGAGGAGGACTCCTTTCCTCGGTGCCAACAATGACCTTGTCTGAGGCTCCGTGGCACCTTTGGGTGTTGGTTCCGTCAGAACAAACCCTTCCTCAATTTCATGCTTTGGGGGTGGAACCCTCAGTTCTGGCCACGACTCCAGTTATTTCACCAGCTCTGTCTTTGGATCCAAGGGTGACTCCTGGTCCGTTTTTTCTTGAGGCTCCGTCCCCGGGAGCAGGCTGCTTGGAGCGAGGTGTGACTCCGGTTCTGAAATTGTCTCCTTTGGTTCTGGGCTCCCATTCCTCTTCAGGTGGGCCTGCCTTCCAGGTGATGGAGAGGGTGCTTGCTTCGAGCAATCCACCTACATCGGACCTTCCACCTGTTCCTTCTGAGCTGCAGCTATCACAGGCCACCCCCAGGACACCGAAAGCTCAAGCCTCAGGAAACCCCTGTATAGGGTATCCCCCTTTCTGAGTCTTCTTCAGATGCTCCCACTGAAGAACTCCTTCGGAAACAGATGTGTAAGAGGAAACACATGGACTCCCCAGAGGAGTCCCTCACTGAAGATATGGACTACGATGATGGGGAATGGTCCCCACGGTCACCCCCTGATGCTGTCTCCTTTGGAGACATCCTGGAAATTCTGAGGCAGAGGGGTGACTGGAAGTCCTCTAACTCTTCCTCAGAGGAATTCGTATTCCTGCAGGCCTTCTGCTCTCGGCCCTCTACTTCTTGGGTGACCACCCCCCCTGCTGATGAGTTAGTCAAGCTCATCATGCAGCGGGCATGGAAGAACCTCGATACCGTTGAGGCCATTCCCTGGAGATCAGATAAGATACTCTCCCCTCCAGATGATCAGCCCCATTGGTCTAGAGGCTTACTAGTAGACGCTATGGTGGTGGCGGCTGCCACAAAAAAGGACCTTGCGGAGGAAAGTCCTACTGTACACCTGCCCAGCAGAAAGTCCCGGGCAGTGGACAGATTAGGGAAGTAAGTTTTTGCTTCAGTGACCTTTGCTATCAGGTCTCTAAACTTTTTGACACATTTTACGAGGCTCCAAAGAGATCTCATCACTGAACTCTCTAGAATCCTCGTGGGTCAAGTTTCGGATGGGTCACGTGATAAAGTTGCTTCCCAACTTGCCACCCTAGAGTCATTTTCCAACTCGTCCCTGAGGTTGCTGTCCCATGCAACTGAAGGGGTGGCTAGAGCTGCAGGTGCAGGCGTAGTTATGAGATGCCATGCCTGGATGTGCATTTGTGACCTCACGGACTCCTTCAAGTCTTCCTTTTTAAACACCCCTATTGAACCGTCAGCTCTGTTCAGTTCCAAAGTGAAGGACACATTAGCCAGGTGTGAGCAGGATGGAAAAACCTTGTCTGCCATTGGCCTATGTTTTTCCAAGCATCAGCGCTCCTTTTCCAGGAACCAGAGGAGTGGAAAGATGTGGCACAAAAAGTCTCAAGGCCCTTTCCATGATGCATGTGGTGAGGACTCCCCTAGAGACAGAGGGGGTTCCAATAATGGAAGGAACCCCCTTTTGGGCAGAGGGGGTCCCTGAAATCAGGACTCCAGGGTTTCTTTTTCCAGATGACCGTATCAGCACTCCTGAAGCACTGCCTGATTGCTTTCCTTTGCAAGCAGTCAGGGCTCGTTTCTCTCTGCACCAAGCTGCCTGGCACTCTATTACAAACAATCAGTGGGTGCAGAGAATAATTTCCAGAGGTTGCTACATCCCTCTAATCTCTTATCCAAGGCCCCCAAAATCCCTTCCCGATGTTCACCCAGTCAAAGGGAAGAGGCAGCTTCAGAAATAAGAAAGCTGTGTGAAAAACGAGTCATGCAACAAGTCCACCCCAGACCAGTGCGGATCCGGTTTTTACTCAAGATTCTTTTTGGTGCCAAAAAAGACAGGGAACTGGAGGCCCATTTTTGATCTCAGCCAGCTAAACAAGTCAGTAGTTCAGACCAAGTTTCGCATGGTTACAATTCAATCCATTCTCCCATTTCTTCGAGAGGGTGTGTGGATGTGCTCGATAGACCTCTGGGATGCATATTACCACATCAAAATGGACAAATGCTCCAGGAGTCTCCTTCACACCTGGCTGGGAGCCAATCATTACCATTTCAGAGCCCAGCAATTCAGTCTCTCAATGGCCCCCAGAGTGCTCATGAAATGCCTAGCAGTGGTGACAGCTCATCTGAGACTTCAGGGATTCCAGGTGTTTCCGTATCTGGATGATTGGCTCCTCTCCTCCCCAACCAAGCGCCTACTGATCAGAGCCCTCCGCTACACTCTAGCACTAGCGGAGTTGCTAGGCATCACCATACACTGGGAAAAATCCAACCTTCATCCCACACAGCAATTGGAATTTATAGGGGAAGTATTCAACACTCAAACAAGCCTAGTCTCTCTTCCTCCTCACAGACTTCAGAGATTAAGGGCACAAGTACAAGTGATACTCTGTCGAAGGAAGGTATCTGCAAGGGAAGTTCTACAGGCTCTGGGGTCTATGGCGGCAGCCATCCCAATTGTTCCCCTAGCCAGATTACATATGAGACTACTACAATGGCTCCTTCTGCCCCAGTGGATATCTAGTCTTCATCCCCTGAGCTCACAGATCCTCATCACCAACTCCTGCAAACAAGGTCTCCTCTGGTGGATGAGTACAGATGAAAATCTTTGGTGTCGCCCCTTCCAGGCTCCCCAACCCAGTGCCACGGTGACCACGGATGCTTCCCTGATAGGGTGGGGGGGCCACTTCCAGGGAAAGACAGTCCAAGGCACTTGGTCAAGCCTAGAGGTCAACTTGCATATCAATGTCCTGGAGTTGAGAGCGGTGCTGTTAACATTGCAAGCATTTCATCCACTCCTTCCATCAGGAACAATTGCTATCCAGTCAGACAACATGTCTGTCACCTGGTACATAAACAAACAGGGAGGGACCAAATCCTATCCCATATGTCTTGAGGCCATGAGAATTTGGCATTGGGCGATAGCTTCCAAATGCTTTTTAATCGCAATGCATATCCTGGGGAGCTCCAATGTGATTGCGGACAGGCTGAGCAGATGCATTTTCTGTCCTCATGAATAGTCTCTCAATCCGAGCATGACAGCAGAAATTTTCAGCCATTGGGGCCAGCCATGCTGTGATCTTTTCACTTCCATCGATGTCTGTGCAGTAACTGAAACCTGGTTCAAGGCTCCTGAGAGCACCCCAGCCCTACCAGGTTATACCTCGTATCATGCATTTCGGCCCCAAAACTTGGGCCGAACCACAAAAGGAGAGGGAGTGTCCATATTCATTAAAGACACCCACACCTCCAGGTTAGTGGCAACGCACGAAGCATCGGAGACCATCCATGTGCAACTAACCGTAGGCAAAACTGCTATACAACTTGTAGCATGCTACAGATCACCCTCTCAATCTCAGGAACTCCATTCAGCCTTCCTGAAGACACTGGAGTATATGAATGTCTCACAAAATACCATCATATTGGGAGACTTCAACTACCCAAACATAGACTGGGTGCATTATTCAAGCCCTAACACCCTAGCCCAAAGGTTCCTGGAATTCATCAACTCAAATGCGATGGAACAACTAGTCACCTCCCCCACAAGGGGAAATAATATACTTGACCTGATCATCACAAACATGGGGACAAAATGCTCAACACCGGACGTATACCCCTCACTAGTGAGATCAGACCACAAACTAATAACCCTAGATATTCATATCCCACCTCCACCCCCAGCACAAAAGACCACAGTGAGAAACTTCTCAAAGCCGACTTTACACTCCTTAGGACTGAAATGGTATCCTTCAAGCCCCCTGAGCCAGTGGAAACCACATCCCACACTGCTGAATCCTTCACAAATGCTTTCTACGGACATCTCCAAGAATGCATGGATCATGCAATCCCAAATAAAACCAAGACCCTTTCCACCAAAGGCAGGCGTCCTATCTGGTGGACCCCAGCCATAAACAAACTTTATAACAAGAGAAGGAAGCTACTGCAAGACAGAGCAAAGTCCCATAAAGGGAAGGCATCTCTGATCAGCACTAGCAAAAAACTACGATCGCTCATAAAATCATCAAAGGCCAACTTTGAGAGAAAAATCGCTAAGGACACTAAAGATAACCACAAGGCCTTCTTCAGTTATGTTAGAAACCTGGGCGGAAACCCTCAGATATGCTCAGAGTTAGTTCATAACGGCAAGAAATACACTGAACCCACAGATATTGCCAACATACTGGCAGACAGGTTCAGTGCAAATTTCTCCCCTTCCTCACCCCCAAAAGATGAAGTATTTATCCCAGCTGAATGCAACCTCCCTGACATCTCAGATGTCCAGGTGAGAGCTGCTCTCAGCAAAGCTAAAAATACAGCATCTATGGGACCCGACGGTGTCCCGGGTTGCGTGTTACGTGAACTCCTAGAGGAGCTAAACCCGCACATAAGAATGCTGTTTAATCTTAGCCTTACTACAGGATATGTCCCTGAACACTGGCGTACAGCAACAGTGGTCCCACTCCACAAAGGAGGCACCTCTACAGACCCTGGAAACTACCGCCCCATAAGCTTGACCAGCCTGGTCTGCAAAGCTATGGAAAGGATCATTATGGAACTCATAAACAAAGACATCGGAGACCTACAGACAATTGACCCTACCCAGTTCGGCTTTGTAAAAGGCAGATCCTGCCTTTTGAACCTGGTGGACTTTTTTGAAACAGTCACTAGAGCCATCGATGAAGGCAAAGCAGTTCATACAGCCTACCTGGACCTGGCAAAAGCCTTTGACACAATATCCCACTCAGGCATCATAGACAAGCTCAACAGCTTAAATGTAAACCCGTATGTCACAAGATGGGTTGCAAACTGGCTAAAGGACAGAACCCACAAAGTCAGAATAGCTGGAGCTATGTCAGATTCTAAGTCAGTCACAAGTGGAGTCCCACAGGGCTCTGTCTTGAGACCCCTCTTGTTCGGCATTTATTTCTCAGATGTGCAGGCAAACATAGGGGGGTTGTGGCTGACAAAGTTCGCAGATGACTGCAAACTAGGCCCCATAGTTGATACACCAGCTGACACATGCATCCTTCAGTAGGGCCTTACAGAAAAAGATGACTGGTGCCAGAGTCATGGCCTTAAACTAAATGCCAAAAAATGTATAGTCATCCCCTTTGGGAAAAACAAAGTACCCACAAATTACCACATAGGTGGTAATCCATTAAGCACAGAAAAGGTAATCAGAGACCTGGGGACCCAAGTTGACAGTGACCTCTCATTTGACACCCACGTCGCCAAAGTGGTTAGAAAGACCTTCTACCTTGCCCAACTTATCATGAAGGGATTCACATCCAGATCAAAGGATGTCATTGTACCCCTATATTCCTCCTTTATCAGGCCTATGATTGAGTACAATGCCCCATTTGGTATGTACCTCACCCGGCACCTGCAGCAGCTGGAGAGACCCCAAAAGTACCTCACCAAGAGGATCAAGGGTCTCCAACATATGCCATATGCTGCCAGACTAAAGAAGCTCCAGCTCTATTCAGAGGTGATATGTGCCTGATGTACAAGGCCATGTCCAATCCAGAATTAATGGACATGCTCCACCTCAAAAAATCCAAATCTATCAGAGCCACAAGAGCTAAAGATCTAAATCTCAGCACAAATATGAATAGGACATGCTGGAGGGACAGATTCATAACCCAGAGGCTTCCCGCACTCTGGAACAGGATCCCAGTCCATGTTAGGCAGAGCCCCTCACTGACTCTCTTCAAGAGAAATCTTGACGAGTGGATGGGTGATCGTAGGTTTACCCCGGGAGTCATCTCTGTGTCATTACTAGACAGAGGCACAGTAAACTAAAATTTATTTTGTACACTTTTGTATCACTACATGGGGTGGTGAAAGCCATGTACGCTGTGGCTAGGCTTGTAAATGCCCTAGGGCAGATAGCCTAGTACTATACTATGAATCTATGAAACAACAAATGCAGCAGCTACTTTGCCTTCTTTCCCCCTCATGGGGAGTCACCGAGAGATGCTTTGACTCATGATTGGTCCGCGGATCTTCTCTATGCCTATCCTACAATACCTTTGATACCCCTTTTTCTAAGTTAACCTATTCGGTTGAGATGCAAATTAATCCTCATTGCCCCTTTCTGGCCTCGTCAAGTGTGGTTTCCCTTCCTCCGACCTCATCTGTTACAACCTCCTTGGATCCTGGACACTCGTCAGGACCTAATATCTCACCCACAAGGGCTGACTCCCCCAAATCTATCCACTCTCAAGCTGACAGCTTGGCTTGTCCACTTCCGTTAGTTGCCAGGTAGGAAACCCTCTCCTCATCTGTCCGAGATATTATTCTGGCCTCCCATAAACCATTCACCAGAAAACTTTACAGAGACAAATGGAAAAGATTTGCTATCTGGTCACATATTTGGATGCTAGATCCTTTTTCAACTCCTACAGCTGCTATTCTTCATTATCTTTCTGAGTTGTTTGACAATGGAGCATCAGCTTCCACCATTCGAGTCCATTTAGCAGCCATTTCCAGTTTCCATAATGGTTCAGATGCAGTCCCTCTTATTTCAACCCGACTTTGCAAGACTTTTCTCAAGGGAATTTTCCATAGCAGACCTCCTATCAGGCAGCCTGTGGCTGCATGGAATCTCTCCCGGGTTCTCCAGTCTCTCTCTCTACCCCCCTTTGAGCTTGCTGTGACATGTGATCTAAAATTCTTGTCATGGGAATCTTTGTTTTTGGTGGTGGTCACATCAGCCAGACGCATATCTGAGTTACAAGCATTGTGCATCAAGAGCCCGTACCTGATCTTCCATAAGGACAGAGTATCACTTTGGACTAATCCATCCTTTCTCCCCAAGGTGGTTTCCGACTTCTCTGTTAACCAGTCCATTGAGCTCCCTGTATTTTTTTGAAACTATTCAAACAAGGGAGAATACTGCCTACATTTATTGGAAGTTCATAGACAACTACGTTTCTACCTGGACAGAACTAAGTCCTTTTGCAAGTCTGACCAACTTTTCATTTCATTTTCTGGCCCTAGAATGGGGTGTGCTGTGTCTAAAGTTACTTTATCAAAATGGCTTAGAGATTGCATTACCTTCTCATATTCTCTTACGAATGAACCCAAGCCTGCTCAAATCAAAGCTCACTCAACTAGGGCTATCGCAGCTTCTGTTGCCTTCCACTCCAAGGCTTCCATGGATGACATCTGTGCAGCAGCCATTTGGGCAAAACTACATACCTTCATCAAGCATTACAAATTGGATCTGGTCTTCAGGGGAAGAGCAGCCTTCGGCTCAATGCTCAATGGTTCTCAGGAATGTTCTTCCACAAGGGCCACCCAGGTTCTCCAAGTAGCTTGGGATTCTGTCCCATCAGTGATGAATAGGAAGAAAATTAACAACTTCAGATAAAGAAGTTATGTCTTACCATATCATTCCATCTGAGTTGTTGATCTTCTTCCAGTCATCACACCCTCCCACCATCCCCCACCAAAGGCTCCTGGTGGATCTTCTGGGTCCTTGTGGTGTTTCAGGGTTTCTGCACAGAGATGGCCTCTGTTTCTCTGTTTCTTCTATATGTTGCATGTAAACTCGATCTGAGGTAACTGAGAGAAGGGCATTGTGCATAGCAGCTTAGCTCGAGAGTTTTTGGTGTACGTGAGCTTGGTATAAGGCCGACTCGGTTCCAAGGGCTCGGAACCGAACCCATCAGTGATGACTAGAAGGAGATCAACAACTCAGATGGAACATTATGGTAAGACATAAATTCTTTTTCATTGATTTATATTAGGGAAGCAGCCTATCCAGTATCACAGGATAGATGCTTACATGTACATAGGTATAAAGAAGGGAAAAGTACACCACTTCAACCATAGCATGTCAGATACTTCTGTACCGCCATGGGAGATTGCTAGAATAGAGCACCCCAGCTAAAGATCTCAATTCGGTGTGGATAACTTTATTAGCAAAACATTGTTGCTCATTATAATAGACTTGTGTCAAAGCATCCCCTAATGAAAGACATAATGAGCAACATAACATTATCCTCCATTTCCATTCCTGTTGACATGGGACATGTGTATTGTGTGCCTATTGACATGGGACACGTGTATTGTGTGCCTATTGACATGGGACATGTGTATTGTGTGCCTATTGACATGGGACACGTGTATTGTGTGCCTATTGACATGGGACATGTGTATTGTGTGCCTACTGACATGGGACATGTATTGTGTGCCTAACCTGGGGGCTACTCATATGAATGCTACTCCAGTCCTGGTTGGTATGCTGTAAGGGTAACATGTGCCATAATGAGCAGAAACACAGTATATTGTGCATAATAAGGAACAATTGGATTCCATTCCAAATTGTGCCTCGGGCCAACAGCACCTGGGGGGGGGGGGGTCAGGTGACTCAGGTGGCTAGGATTTTGGTATTCTACAAATCTTTCTGAATCTTGTCAGCTGACTTCTGACTTGGAAGTTAAATATGTGAGAATATAGAAATGAATAAAATAATATTAAAAATGTAAAATGATCTAGAAATATCAAAATAACTTTAATTTAAATAGTTACTTTCACATAACTTTGGTAACTGATGGCACATGGCCACAAAACAGCCTTATAGTATTTAAGACAAACTGCACATACTACCATTTAAATATTAACTCAATGACATCAGCCCATAGTATTATTTAGAATTTTGACACAATTGTTTTAAACTTTTTATTGTTTCAGTCATTAGGGAAGTGAGAGTTGTATTGTACGTTTAGGCAGTGAAAGTTATCAGGTCACTGATGTAGTAAGATATAATAAGATGGAAATATATTGTCAAAGTTGAATTTCAAACAGCCATGCATCATCTTTGTGTGCAATATATGTAATAAAGAAACTAAAATATAAAATTTAAAGTATAAAGATGTCCTGTACTGAAGATACGTTCTACAGACTGATGCAGAGAAAAGCAATAAAATGTTTAACTTATTTTGCTGTCTAAAACTTTGAGAACTTGATTGAACAAAAGCAGTTATGTAAGTTAATTTATTTATGCCAGTTAGATATACATGATATCTTAAGCCGCTGTGGTACAGCAGTAGCATTGTCGCCTCACAGCAAGAGGTTCTCCCATTTGATTCTCGGCTGGAGTGCCTTCTGTGTGGAGTGTGCATGTTCTCCCCACAGTTGAGTGGTGTTCGAAAGACATGCCTGAATGGGCGTGCCTTCATTGAAGGCTGGGCGTCGAGCTGGCACCTCGGCACCATAAAAATCTACTGCCAATCATTAGCGGACCGGAGTTCTGCTGTTGCGACCCCTAACCGGGAAAAGCCGAAAGAAGAACAGATATACATGATAGCTTGATCATCCCTTACATGTTATCTGATTTAAATTCAAAAGGCAAAGTACATGAGCAATTAGCTGTTTTGAAAAAAAAAGCAAAGCTCTCAGTTGGTTGCATCATTTAAAACTATTCTTAATCTCAGTGTTATTTGAGAAATGGTGTGCTAAATAAACTGGAAAGTGATTCACATTCAAGTAATTAGTTAGAAGCTTGGAAATGTGTTAATCTTTTTTAAGCTAATGTTAATAAAAGTCTGGGTATATATTTATGATTCCTATCACTTGTGCCATAACAATTAGATGGGTCTACTTTAATTAAATGAAAGCTGATTCCAGCGAATGGAAATCCATCGACACATATACATCGAATCGCGAAATAAGCGAACTCACAAAACCGCAAAACTCAAAATACCGATTTGTCATACTTGGCCAACCCCACCGCCCGAAACATACTACCCACCCAAACAAAATAAATAAACCACAAACATACACCAACCAAAACTCTACTTCTAACCCTACACTAAACCCCACTACACCACTATCTATGTACTCTCCTTAATCCCTGCCTAACCCTAAGGTCCGTAACTACCGCACACTTACCCTACGGAGCTATACCCAAACAAAATAAATAAACCACACACATACACTAACCAAACCCCTACCTCAAACCCTACACTAAATGTTAAATACATTACCCATATTACATTACCTATCCATGCACTTACCTTAACCCGCACCCTAATGTCCGTAACTATCGCACACTTACCTTATGGATCTGTAGCTCAGACGGGCCAACCAAAGCACTTCCACATTTCGAACTTCGTGGTAATTTCGTGGTTTTGTGAGTTCGCTTATTTCGTGGTTCGATGCATTTGTGTCGATGGATTTGCATTCGCTGGAATCAGCTTTCGATTAATTAAAGTAGACCCCAATTAGACTATAGGTGAATCTGATGTTCAAAGGAAAACTCCATCTTCTACAGCTTAAACTCAACCTTTAGGTTGCTTTTCTCCCTACAATATGGTTCCAGTATTGTGTGGGTACCAGGCACCTGCTAGTACTTTACTTTATGAAACTTTCATTTCCTTGCCTTGGAGACAAAGGAAAGGGAAGGAAAACCCACTCACTTTATTTTTCTAATCTTAACTTTTCACATATCTTGCAGAGGAATTTGTCTCCATCTGCATGATATACCACAGACACAGAAAAATCTGTCATTTACCCTGCCAGGTACTGCTGACAATCTCATACAGGTAATTAGTCCTGCTGATGTCAGGAGTTCATCAGGTGCTAAAAAAGAAGACAGAGGTGTAAAACTATTTTCCACCATCTTTATTGCAGATTAGAAGAGAAATTATACTGTTTCACATCTATGTAGCCACGCCTTTCATAGGAAAACAAAGCAATTGAATCAGTCAATGGTTCAAATGCAGTTGTTACCTCTTGTGACAAATGTACATAAACAGCATCATGGTATTGAATTGCTAAGCTTTAAATGTTGGTTGTTTATACTAATTTATTTATTTATGTATTATTAATAATTTAAAATAAATAAATAAATTAATTTAAATGCTAGTTGTGTACACTACTTATATACTATATATTAAGATTACTTAAATGTAGTATCAAAGATGTCTGTGGCGTTTAGGGAAAAGTCAGAAAATATATATTTTTTTAAAGTATCAGCATATTTACCATTTTGATGCCCCCCCCCCCCCAATAATAGGAAGTGGCAACCCTATCAACTAGGTACACTGATACCGTTTAAAATAAAGTATTTTATGCTTTTGGTGACATCCTTCAAGACGAGGATGAATATCTGGTGCACAAATCAACTGGAAGAAACATCTTCCACTGACATTAATGTCAGTCCTAACACAGGTGAAGTACATGAGCATTTTCTAGTCTACAAAGAAAATGTAACCATTGATGGCAACCATGAATACAGCTCAATTTACTTTAGCATATATGCACTATGTGCCCTTTTTAAAGTATTAGGAAAGGGAAATCGGAAGTACTTTAACTCTCTCTCTCTAGATATATACACATATATATGATGTACATATATGTATCACACATCTTACAAATATATATACATATATATATATATATATATATATATATATATATATATATATATATATATATATATGAGTGTGTGTATATAATGGAGAAAGTTATTAAATGACTGTGTGTGTGTGTGTGTGTGTGTGTGTGTGTGTGTGTGTGTGTGTGTGTGTGTGTGTGTGTGTGTGTGTGTGTGCGCGCTCACACACGCACGCGCGTAAACATGCTCAGACGCATGTACAACTGAGACTTCACCTCCCAATCTGCAGTCAGGTAACTTTTTCATGAAAAAAATTCCTTTTAAGTATCTATAGTGTACACTGCAACCACCAAAACTGCCTATTAATTTGGTATAAAAGACACCTTAATGTATGTGTATTGCACAGTGCAGTTAATCCATTGCTTAAATCTTGAGAAGTCTCTGTTATAAGAATAGAAATGTTTTGTTTCAATAGATCTTTTGCACCTTACCAGCATAACTTTGTATATATAAACACTGAGCTTTTATCCGTGGTATCCATTGAAAGGAGTTTTCAATTCCTAGTCAGACTTTCCTGGTAAACAAATGTAAGTAAGTAAGTAAACAAACAATGGAAGTGATGGGGCTGAAGCTGCAGGCACACGTAAGAAACAGGTCCTACCATTTCCATTTCCACTTTAGTCTGAAATCGTGTGCTATTGAAACATTAAATAGGCTCCAGCTGAAAAGTGATTTCAGTTCCAAATACACTATATAATCCAGCACTGAGTACAGGTGAGGCAGAATACAGCTGAACTACCAAGAAGAGACAGAGTGAAACACTGACACAAGGAAAACAAACACCACATTTTTTTATTGATCAGCTTATTAAGCTTAGGGTCCTTGACTGTGCCATTCATGTATTAGGTACGTATGTAAATATGGTGAGCAGTTCTAAGGAAAACAAGTGACATATGACTTGAATGGGAAGATTACAAGCACAACACAAAGAGCAGACAAGATATGGCTGAAGTGTATGAAAGGTGGGAGTCAAGGTGATGCAGCAAATCCTGTGCAATGCTGGGAGAAAATGGGCTTAACAAAGTACACTGCAACACTTCGTAAAAATATTATGTGCATTAACAACATGCCATGCTTCCGATGACTGTGCAGCGTTCAGAATATTATCCTTGCAGAAACACACTTTAGATTGTTATTTAGATGGAGAATAGTGGATTTATCCGTTTCTTACTGGGCTGACTTTGCAGCCATTCTTTGGCATTGCTCTGGCTAGTTTTGGCATAATATATTAAATAATAAGGAATCTTCCTGGATAATCAGGCTACGTGCTCTGTTTAAACCAGGCCTGAATGAGTTAAGCTAACTTCTGATTTGGATCAACTGACTAACTGATGAATCACTTCAATTATAATCTGTATATATATATATATATATATATATATATATATATATATATATATATATATATATATATATATATAAAAGCAGTAATCAGGGTTTGCATTCTATTTATGGGGCTTGCCACAATAAACTTCTAAGAATTTTTATCTTTCCGTTGTGCTGGATTTTTTTTGGACTTTTAGTTTTTTTGTTCCCTGATTTGATGGACACAGATATGGTGCCCCCCCATCACCATCTATCCCTTTTGCTACTAAAAACATAGAAGCAAATCAAGAAATATGCCTCAGCCTATGGCTTGCAACTCTACATATTCCTTGAGAAGGCTATCAGACCATTCACCTTCTTTTGCATCCAGATCCACTGTTGTGTGTTAGTACCAAAACTATGTATGACAGGAGAGTCAGAGGTGTCCTGTGGGGACTGCACCATTGCCTGGTTCAGGTACAGGGGAACCAAATTCTTCAGGTGCAGGACAAGTCAGGAGTGTAGAATCTGTTGCCAGGATTGACATGTTTCTCCCTGGGGATTCTTCCACTAATGCAGCGCATACAAAAAAGAGACAGACAGCAGTCACCGTGTATTTTCACCGCATCCACTTCACATGACTGAATCTCAAAATACTGAATTTCATTTGACTGAGACCATAATACATAATTTTCAAAATAATGAAAATGTATTTGACTGAATCTCATTATACTGAAAGCTTACAATCCTGAATTTCAAAATACTGAATTTTAAGCCATAGACATGCACACTTACAACACCAATGACTAACTCTTTCCAAAACTTAAAAACTACTTACTTACCCTCTTAAAAGAAACTGGACGATATAAAACCAAATTATGTGGGGGGATATGCCTCCTACACCTACTAATGTGGGGGGTTGCACCCTCCACACCCCCCAACTCTATATATATATATATATATATATATATATATATATATATATATATATATATATATATATATATATATATATATATATATAACTCCAGGATCGCACTACAGTGCGGAAAAGGGCATATAACTTTTACTTACCTTACAGTACTGTGCACAATGCCACTACTGCCGGGAGCACACAAAACATCCACCTTTTTGCTTTAGATACTTTCCATAAAAATGTAAAGAGACATATCCACATTTAGAAACACTACAACACTGCTTTCTACACTACTATTGGTATTCTGACAGCTGGCACTTTAAGTTACAGTAATGTTTTTTATCACAAGCAAGTCACAAGTGAAGGGAAACACACCACATCTATGGCTTAAAATTCAGTATTTTAAAATTCAGGATTGTAAGCTTTCAGTATAATGGGATTCAGTCAAATGAGTTTTCAGTATTTTAAAAATTAGGTATTGTGGTCTCAGTCAAATGAAATTCATCATTTTGATATTCAGCCATGTGAAGTGGACCCATTTTCACCTGAGCTTGTGGATATGGCCAGATCCATTATCCAGGCCATCGATTACAGTGTGCAAACTCAGGTTATGAGTAACAGGTACTCCTACCTCCATTCAACCACCAAGGATCCTGATTTTGAAAGGGATCCAGAATCTGAGGTTTGAAAGTGTCAGAGTCTGATCAGTCAGTTTCCTCAGAAGAAGAGGTTCAGAAACCCAAACTGATGTTTTCTTTTTCCCCAAATGCTGGCTAGATTTAGAGATGTATTCAACTGGGTGCAATTATTGGCTGCTCCTTGAGATCAGCAGGGTATATAATCTTTTGGACAATGAATGGCAGCCTTCATTCCAATGGTCCCAGCATTGGAAGATATTTTTAAGAAAGCTTGCAATTCTCCTCTTATGAATGTCTCTTCCTAAAAAAAGTGTTTAAGAAATTCAGGATGTGCTCGGCCATGCCTGCCCTCCAAGCCCCCTTGTCTGTAGGCCCTGCTTCTGTGTTCCAAGTGACCTGTTCAGGTAAAAAGACTATGTCTTCATCAAACCCAATTCCTCAAGATAAACTAGTCAAGTAGCTAGAATCTCAGGGAAAGAAAATAGCACAGTCGAGCTCAATAGGTTTTAAGGTGTTAAATCACAATTGTTTTATGTGGAGGTTTGTATTGAGGTGTATGTGTAGTTTAGATCAGTTCACTGCATTTTTAACTGTGAAGCAGAAAGACTATGTGAAAGAGAACATTTCAAATGTTTCTCAGATGTATAGACATACTTTAAAGAGTCCCTGGGAGGGGGGTGATACTGTTTCTAGAAATAGATTCAGAGATTCGTAGACTGTTGCTAGGCTAAAGACCCAGGGAAGCCTTTCTAAGCTTAGCCAAGTTTTCCTGAAAGAATAATAATGTCCTGTATCCACATAGAACATTGAGGGTCAGGCATTTATAAGTTACCTCTGTCCATAAGGGACATGGGTGCCAGGCCCAGTGTAACTTTCCTATTCTCCATCCACTGGTCTAGGTTGCAGTTTAAGTGGGTAATAGACAAACTCAGCTTCACATAGATGGGAAGCCTGTTCCATAGGAGAGGCAGTCTCTGGGACACATTTCTGTCTCTACAGCATGTTCTGTTTATGTCACAGACAAAATTCAGGTCCCTTGACCTTGCTTTTCTAGTACTCTTTGACTTACAAATATGTAGGAGATTCATACGTGAGGGGTTTGCAGATGCCTTGTAAGCCAGGCATAGATCACCCCTCAGCAATCTATAGGAGATCAAGTATAGGGAAAGGGCTTTAATGTGCTCTGTATAAGGCAGCTTTGTTATGCCTTGTATTCTTTTTGTAAGGAGCCTCTGAGGTCACCCTAGTTGCTGCATATGCCTGGTTAGGTACATACCAAAAGAAGTATTGGTCAGATAAGGGTGGAGCACAATGGGATAATGACCTCTTTGGACCTAGATGCCATGGCCTTACTTATAAGTTGTGCAACATAAAGTGATTTCCTCACCACTATGACCAAGTGCTGGTCAAAGGTAAGGCTACTGTCTACGTACATACCGAGATCCTTGACCACTGGGTCAACTCTTAGGGGTTTATTATCAGCAGGATAATTAGCCAGGATGCTTGACTTCCCAAAGGGTACAATTATGCATTTCTTAGCATTGAGTTTAAGACTATGGATTTGGCATCATTTGTTAGAGATGGACCTTCTTGAATCATTTGCTAGTGTCTGCAGTGGAGTTGATGTGCTTCTTGATTTGCAGGAGAGAATTATTTCAGCATTCTGAAAGTTGCGATGCTTAGGGGTAGGAAGTGATTTCAAGGTGTTTTTTTTTTTTTTTTTTTTTTTTTGTATATCATAGCCACACCACCAACTTTCTTATGACTTTGGTTTAATTTCTCCAAGTCTTTTTGGTTTCTAATACCACAACAGGAATGGACCCCATCCATAAGTCAGGGTATGATTAAAGTTCATGAAATTAGTATTGTTTCAATCTTTGATGTTAGCCAAACGTGCACTTTGCAGCACTTACAACGTGCCCAAAATTGACTCCTTCTGCAGTTCATGTGGAGTTACATGTAGTGGTAGCATATCTAAATACAACTATAATTTTTTTTTTTTTTAATGAGAGCCATTGCTCTTACTACTATTGAAACTGTCTAGGTATCTTTCTCCCACTCTGCTCATGTTTATGCCTGCAAATCATGGTGTTTTATGACTTTGTGTGTGTGTCTCTCTCTCTCTGCATATGACACTGTAATCACTAGGTGTAGCAATTTCAATGATCAGTGTTGTTTGTCTTATTTTCCCAGACTGCTATGTCAGGTTTTCTCACATCTATTTTCTGACCTGTGGAAATAGGTGATCCCATGTGATATAAACTTCATCATTCTATACAATGCTTTGTGGCTCATGTTTCCAATGCTTCTCAGCTTCTTCAATACTGTAATGTTTGCACAATCCTAAATGAAACAGTCTTGCCACATTATTATGCATTTCAGTATACAGGCCCTCTACATGCCATTAGTGTATCACACCCAGCACCAAGATGTGTGACTGTTTCCAGTTCTGTTTTACAGAACATGCATTAGTCTGTTTATCCCACATGTTCAACAGACTTTGTAAACCAACATGTATTTAGTCCACTATCCTGGGCTGCCAATATTAACCTTTTGTCTTTAGGTTTTAATTCACTTCCCTTAACCATTCCTGCATCAAATCCTCATCAACATGAGGCCGTTCCAGGAGTTTTCTGCACTTACCACAGTATTTATGCCTTTTACACATTTCTTGCCTTCTAATCTGATTCTTCACCTTATTTTCTTTCCTTGTTTTTTGGCACATTCAGCTGCTGCCTAATTTTTGTCTGCTTCTACTTTGATTTTCATTCCTGCTTGACACAGATATTCTTCTGCTAAACTAAGCAAGGAAGTCATCTTAGTCTTCTTTTCCTCATGTTCTAAAACTTTCACTATGTTTGGATCTGGTGAGGTCACAACCTACACATGCAATCAGTTTTGAGGACACCCATACCTCCTTTAGAACAAGAAATATATAATCTTGGTATGCACTGTTTTTATATATCATTTGATAAGCGTGAAGCATTTTTCTTGTTTTTCTGTCCAGCTGATCCAATACCTTTTGGGGCCAGTCAATCACACCAAAACTGTAAGTTAAAACAGGAACAGCAAATTAGTTTATAGTTTGAACTTTGTTCCTAGATGTCAGGGCTGTTTTCAATATTAATGTTAGACTTCAGAAGTATTCCTTATGGAGTTTTATTTGCATTTGATATGTTTTATTTTTGCTCCTTCATCAATTCAAATATGTATATGCTCCTTCCTGCTCAAGTCCCTTTATATCACATTCCTATCCAGGACTGATATTTTCTTAGTAGTGCATCTTTCTTGCTTTAAATGTTGCTTTCACACATTTGTCAAGACCAAATAACATTCTTTATAATCTGAGAAAGATTTAATCACTTGCAGTTGTACTTTCAACTCCTCGTCTGATGAACTATACAGTTTTGAGTCATTCACAAAATTACGATAAGAAGTATTTACACTTGGATGTTTTCTTAGACCCAAATTATAACTAAGACCTAATCTGTTAAGTAGACATTGTGACTTAATTGCAAAGTGGCTTGCCACTGTTTCATAGTCACAGTAATGTAATTGATCAGTGTAGGATGTATCTTATACATCTGAAAGCACTCCTTTATCAATAAATGTGGGATGCTGTCAAATGCTTTTTGTAATCTATCCATGCCATACTTAGATTCTCCCCTTTTTACAGTTCTCTGTTATGTTTTCTGTGAAGGCTGCCAGCCTAGCTAGATAAAATGTTCTAGATAATTCTGTCATTTGTAAATATTAATGTAAGTCACATGCTTGTTCTCTTAAATGTAAGAAAATTAGGGTAAATGTTGAACTTCAAAAATGTAATCACATTGCACTCTGCTGGAGGAAAGCTGATAAGTCAACCATTGTATAATTGTTTGATTTCAAAACTCGGAGTCAAGATGTCTGAATGAAGGAATTCTTCCTATTGTTTTGAGACCAGAGTTAATGACTAGAATTTAAATGTATAATGTCTTTCATTGCTCTGGCTTCCTGACAAGATCAAAAGGGCTGTCACACTCTGAGTTTCTGTTACCCTGGGAAACAGAGAATAATGATGTAATCACAAATGAGTCAGTGGTACTGTTATCAATTTAAGCACAGAGATAAAGAGAATTTGTTTTCTGAACTGACAACATCACTAGCACTGCCTTGCTCTATATGTAAATTTATTTTAGAACTGGGTTTGCTCTTAGATATAGATAGGAAATAGGAAGTCTAGTCTAGCTGTTTTCTGTATTGATGTCAGAACTTTTCTACTGTATTATTTTAAGCATTTCTCATTGATCTCTGAACTCTTGACTAGCACTGTGTAGTAAGAAGTATTGTCTTGTATTCTTATTATTTATTATTAAATATTTTTTAAACCTTTCAACTGTGGCTGTTTTATGTAGAGATAATATAAGCTCTAGAGTGCATTGCATGTATATAGTGATACTGTATGAAGCCACTCCAAATAAGCCTTGCTGTTCAGTTACACTTACCATTTAGATAATAATATTGCACAGTAATAAGTGGGCACCCTTTTGGTAAGGGCCTTTTTAGTAACTGATATTAGTGGTTGATGGCAAGTGGTACTACCGTATAGTCTGGGCAGAAGGAGCATAGCTGAAGAACCTGTGCCAGCCTTCACCAGGAGTGTCTGTGTGTTTGTATATAATTCATATCTCAAAGTGTGTGTGTCAGCTACTTGGGCAGGGACATGAAGCACTGGTTGGACTGAGAGGGCACTGGAGGTTTTAGCTTCACCACTAGGCTGAGATCTGGACCATATAGGTGTGCCAGTGGGGAGTCTTATCGGGGGTCTGGAGAGAAAGGGATAAACCATTCCCAGACTGACTGTGATCTCTGTGTGCTCTTAAGGGAAATTTTACTTTACTGTGTGTGTATTTGTTATCCTTCCCAATGTGGACGCCCCTCACTGGTTTTAGTGTTGAGGATTGGAACTCCTTGATTGCTGGGCTAGTGCACGGGCATCACAACTTCATTTAGCAACAAATGATCCTTTGTTCCATATGACTCTTTTGTTACCTTTTTGTTCTATTGCCATGACTGAATTTTCTTCTAAATGAGTGCAAACTCTGTTGGCATAATTTCCACTATATAGTTTGTACGTCATTGGAAGGCACGTTATTGGTCTATAGTTTTTAGGATAGCTTGTAAGTCATATGGGCCTGGGGTTTTCCAATTAGCAGCTTTTCTTAATTTCTTTTCAGTTTTTCTGGCCATTACTTCATCCCATTTCATATACTGTACATTTGAAGTTTTTACTGTCTCTTTTATTTCTTCTATCCATTCAGCGTCTTTATTATGCTCCACAGGGTCTTCATAAATATTTCTCCAAAATATGTCTATTGCTTATTTTTTTCAGTGGTATTTCTATTCCTTTTACTTTGTTTCCCAATTTTCTATAAAACTTTTGTGGGTCATCAATGAATTGTTTGTTTTCTACTTTTCCTTAATGTTTATCTGTATATCTTTTAAGTTTTTCTGCCTGTGCTGTTATCTTTAGTTTATAATTTGTAATAGTGTATAATAGATCCTGTTTTTTTTCTGATACTGCACATTGCTTTTGTCACGTCTATCTTTCTAAGCATTTTGTTGAACTGTTCCCTCTTCTATGCTCTTCTTAGCAGTGACACTTCTTGTCTTAATTACTTTGTCATGCTCTCTGTTCGATGCTTCCATGATGGCATTTGATTTCTTCCTTCCTTTCCCTTATCGCTCTGTGTTTTTGTGGTAAGACTTAGCCACACAGTAATATACCCTGTTTGATTCTGTTATATCACATGAATTCTTGTTAATAGTCTTGACTACTGTGTACATTTGTTTTATCAGACTTCTACTGTTTGGGGTCTTATTTACTTTTTGTAAATTATTTCATTCATTGATCTTAAAATGTCTACCCATCTCTAGTAAATCAAGCAACTTTTCCCTTAGATCATTTTCTTCTAAACTGAGGGCACACTCTTTACTCTCTATTTCCTGTGGGCATTCTCCAGAAAGTTCCAGAACATCTTCCTGTGACATATTCTCCTCAGCTGCATCCTGTATCATCGGTTGCTCTTTCATATGGAAACTCACTGGCCTATCACTCCACAACATTGCGACTGTTTCCTGTTCCTTCCCTTGCTGTCCAACTCCAACTGAACTTTTGTACTGGTTTCCTGCTGAAGGCTCCAGAGTATCTTCATATAGCAAATGATTTGATGCTTCCTGTTCTACCTGGATCTCATTATCTTTGGTGCTGCTTTTTTAATATTAATTAGTTTTGCTTTCTCCTTTGCATAAATATTGCACCACTTTAAATCTCCTTTTCTTTCCAATGTCCATATTTCTTCCTCAGATGTCTCCCACTCCACCTGCTTTTCCTTACTTTGGGGACTCATTGTTCCATCACACTGTGACAAAAATTCTGTGTTAGACTTTCTACACTAAATCCTTTACTCTGCAGGTATTCCATAACATCAGCTTCTATTTGTTTAACTTCCACATTACTAATCTTGTGCTCTCTAGTCTCCATTTGTAATTTTTTTGTTTTCTGAAATTTTCCATATCTTGGAGCCTTTGCGTGTATTTCTCTTCAGATATCTAATTTGTAATTAAAAATGTATGGAATGTGATCGAGTATAGGCTCGGTGCTACAGCAGGGTGAGAGGGGGATGATTTAGAAGTGTTCTGGAGGTGACAATGAGGTTGGGTAACAGTGGAGTGTAATAAGACTGTGATCTTGGTTGAGGGGAAGAGTAGTAGAAGTAGAGATAGTAAGTGAAAGGGCAGCATAACGTAATTATATTAGCAAAAACCGTACAATCTGAATGTTACGTTCTTACCAGTCATTATATCAATTTCATAACACTTTTAAAAATATGACTGCATTGTTATAGTTACTTTAACATTAGCTGACCTGTTTAAATTATGGCAAAGTAAATTGAAGCATACATTCTGACAACAGAGTACTTTCACTGTCTGTATTCACTATGAGTTTTCACAATGACCAAACATAAAATAGTTCACAGCATCACCTATGGATCAGTTATACATGGCTACACTAGTGGCTGATGAATGGCAGTTCCCTGAGCATCACTTCCCTGAAATGGGATTCTCCAAAATGCTGGCATCTCCACTGAAACGTATTGTCAGGGAATTATGCAGGCACAAGTGCCATTTCCTAGTGTTTACCCCCCCCCCTTTCTCCGTACACTGCAACCATGGAGTTGATTATTTCTTTTAGGGAGTATAGTTGGCTGTAACCCCCACACACACACACACACACACACACACACACACACACACACACAGGCATATCAGGGGGTTGCAAGTGGCTTGCCCCTGCAAAAACATTGAAAATAGAGTTTTTAGGACGTTTTTTTAGGGGTATTTCTCACATCAATTAATTGCTGTTTGTCTACTCATAGTGGAAGTGTTGCATGCAAATGAGGTGAAATTGGAAGAGTAATTAAACCAGTTTTAAGTCTGAAGATGTTGCAATTCTACTAGGCATGATATATCAACTAATAATTTTGCTCTATGAAGTTTAAATCATTAATTTTTCAGAAGTACTCATTTATTTTTTTTTTCGACAAATTCATTTTTTGATGGATTTCAGAGTGATTAGACTGAGATCTTCACAAAGAAATTCTGCTGAAGAAGTCTGTTGCTAAAATGGATTAAAAAGTACCTGACTAATATACCTTTATTATATAAGCATATGCAAAATGTAGAGACTCACATTGACCTTCACATGGCAGTAAATGTTTACCAAGTTGGGATATGAATTAGCATTTTTTTCTACCCAGAAACAAACAAATTAGTTTGATGCAAATAATAACGTATTTTACATTGGCAGTTGCAGAATATGTGAATCATTGATACTTATACACATAGTTTTAAAGAAGTAAAACCAGACTAATGCAACCAGATCACAACAACAAATGTGAAATAAGTGATGCTGGGACAGAAGATTGCAAATACAGTGTTTGCACTTTGAATTTATCCAGAATTAATGTGAATGTAGAGAAAAATGTACTTTACTTGCCTGTAAAAAGGGGAATTAAAAGCTAAATATTAAAAAGAAAGTATTAATGTACCGTGTTCCTGCTGGTGCTGTAAGATATGTACATTATTACTGATACTTTGAAATATTTGTACATACTTTAGTGGAACAGTTATGTAGCAAGTTATAAAAAAAATCATAATTATATTTTATTGAAAAATGAATATATAGATTGTTCAGAAAATGCTTAATAGCTGATAGAATGACTCTACTGGATGCTTAATATATCTACAGTAACATATTTACTAAATGTTTTATTGTATTTCATTAAATAGAAAATTACACATAAAATATGCAAAAGTTGAAAACGTGATAGTAAGCATTCTTATTGCAGTAACTGTGTTAAATGTAATTTACGAAAAATATACATCATCTACAATTTTATAAGGTCATTTCAAGGATCCACTTATACATTTCTGCTAGAAAAAGCTATTTCTATAAAACGAAGGATGTCTTCCAATGATTAGTCTTTATCATAAATGGAAAATTTTAAACACAATAGTAACATAAATTTATCAATATATATAGCAGAATAAAAGACAAAAGAAAATCAGAATATATGGAGGTGATTATATAACTTTCATATACATTTTTCTGTTATATATTATATAAAATATAAAGGATTTCATATGAAAGATGCTAATAAACTATGTTATATAGTATTTAATGTTATTATTTTACTTTTGCTGAATATAAAAATTAATAAACAAAAAGTGTACATTTTGATCAGCAACAGTTGGCATGATGGTTAAGGTCATCACCTCCCATGCCCAAGGTACAAGGTTCAAATCTGACCTCCCGCCAATGTCTCTGTGGAGTTTATATGTTCTCCTGTGACCTTGCGTAGTTCTTCCTCTCCCAAAAACATGCTGGGTGTTTTCTCCGAAGACTGATCTTGTGAGCAGCAGTATAGACTCTAGATGGTTCTTATTGGGGAAAAGATTTACAGACCAACTGCTTTAGGCATCAACTGTGGTAGATAGGAGAACACCAGTCACAGGCTGTGTGCCATATCAGGACTAACTACTGAATTGTGTAAAAGCTAACTGTAGGTGATTTGGTCACTTTGAATAATGTTGCTAAAAATGGGCATGGTCATATGCTGATAATAAATGTTTTGAGGACTCAGCCTACTCCAACCTATGCAGGGAACCAGGGTAATGCTCAGACAGGTCTATAAGTCTCTATGGGCCAGTATCTGCCCACTGTAAAGCCCAGCAGATCTGGGAAAATAAGCTACTGACCAGCTGATATCCAATTGCCCAGCTCTGTTGACTGAAAGTTGGAAAAGCTCTGTTGACTGAAAGTTGGACATAAAACCAATCAATTTGCCAACCATCAGCTAAGGATTGCTGTACTCAGTATAGGTTTACTGACAGAACACAGCTTGTAAGTGGATGACATAATGGTAAGAAGGAGCTGGAAATTCTCTGTATCCGGGAGACAAGATGAAATGGCAGTGGCGGAAAAGTCACTTGTCTTAGGATCCAAAATGTACCACACCGGGGGGTAGAGGCTTCAGAAAACAGTGAGGAATATCACCAGAATTAGTGACAGATTCATGGCAATCAAACTCTAGTGTAAGGATAGGCAGGACACTATTCATAATGTCTGTATCCCATAGCAGGGTTTGCTAGCAAGGAATATAATGCATTCATGCAGTAGTTGCAGGACCTACCAGATAAATTAGGTCAACGTGAGTTGGTGTTGATACTGGGAGACCTAAATGCACTATCAGGATAGACAGAACAGAATGTGAGGACTGCCTGGGTCCACATGGATAAAGCAACTGTAATAAAGAAGGAGAGGTTTCTATGCTTCTGTATGGCAAATGACTTGATGGTGGCCAACACATGGTTCAGCAAGAGAAACAGTCACAAGATCACATACTAGAGTGCCCAACATGCAACTGAGGTAGACTTCCTACTGGTAAGGGAAGGACATTGGGGTAGAATAAGGGATTGCAAAGTCATTCCCATTGAAATAGTTGACCCACAGCATAAACCACTGATTGCCACAGTCAGCTGTAAGGTGTGGTCAGATAAGGCTGAAGACCTCAAAGTTGACTGAAGAGAAACATACAAGTTCAAGGATATAGTAAGGACTTTAAGACCTCATGGGGGAAGAGGAAATAGATGAATTTTTAAAAATAATGGCAGCACTTCAAAGCAGCATGTGTGCACTCTACCAATGTGTGAAAAGTGACTCAGTAGCCAGCACAAGGAAACTCTATCAGGTTGCAAGGCAAAGATAGAAAGATAAAGATCACAGTCATCACACAGCCTTCATAAGGGATGCCAGCAACAACCTGCTCACCAGCCCACAAAACATCAAAGGTAGATGGAAGGAGTACTTCCAGCAGCTTCTGAATGAAGAAAACCCCACAGAAGTTCTACTGCCATAAACACAGCCTACAGTGAAAGAGGAGGAAAAGCCCACTCTGGAAGAAATAAGAACAGTACAAAGGTAAGTGAAGTCAGGGAAAGCAGCAGGCTCAGGTGAGATTGTGGCAGATATGATCAAGACGTTGGGTGAGTGAGGAGAGTAATGGCTGCCATGGTTACTAAGAGCAGTATGGAGAGAAAGGCGTATCCCAGGCAACTAGAGTAGAGAATAAGCATACCAGTGCCAGTGAACAAGAACAAAGGGGGCATCCACAAGGGTGGGCTGTACAGAGGTATCAAACTCCTGTCACAATGCAAGTTCTAGAGAGGGTGACTGATAAATGAATACAGAGTAGTAGGAAGTGAAATGGGAGATGGGCACTTCATATTCAGAGCAGGGTGCAGCACAACCAACCTGATGTTTGTAGTGAGACAGTTACGAAGAAGTTAGAGATGAGGAAAAAGTCCAAATGGGCATTTCTAGACTTGCAGAAAGCACACAACAAGGTCCCAAGAATGCTGAGTTGGCTAGTCCTATGATAGTTTGATGTCTCAGAAATATTGGAAGAACTAGTGCAGGCTTTATACAAGGACCCAAGGAAACAAGTATAAAAAGTGTCTGGATTCACAAGGGGGGGGGGTTCTCAGTGGGAGTCGGTGTGCATCAGGGTTCAGCTCTGAGCTCATTGCTGTTGTTACTGGTGATGGACTACATTAGCAAACAGGTAGGAGGAAACAGATCAAGAAGGTTGCTGTATGCAGACAATGTTGCATTACAGGCAAACTCTGAACAAGAACTTCAACAAAAGATAGCAGAATGGGATGCAAAACTGAAGGCACATGAAATGAAACTGAGTAAAGATAAGACAGCTGTACTGGCAGAAAATGGGATCAGAAGGAGTTGAGAATTGAGATAGAAGGGAAATAGTGGAGCAGTTAACAGTTTTAACTGGAACTAAGTATAATCCAGTGTAAACAAATGGAGCTTTTCTCCCTGGGCCACCACTGAAAATGGGTATTACCCAGTCGGACTTTCCTGGTAAACAAAGATAAATAAATAAATAAGTATCTAAAAAGGTGATTGAGGAGAAGGAAAATCTGAATGAGGGGGTCAAAGCTAGAATCAGAGGAGCTGCAGCCAACTTACTTTAGAGTGCCAGGGATAGTGTATGACAGAAGAAAGCCAAAGAAGCTGAAAAGTTAGGTGTACAAAACAGTGGTACAACCAGTATTGCTGTATGGTACAGAAACACTGACAGTGAAGGCAGAGCAGCTGAGGAAACTAATGGTGATGGAGAGAAGTCCCTGAGTTGGGTGATAGGATGCACACTATGGGGCAGATGAAGAAATGTGGGCAATACAGTATTATCCCAAGTAGTTCCAGTTCCAGCGAAGGTCAAAGAGAACAGAGTACAGTGGTTCAGGCACATGTGCAAGAAACAGAAGACAATCTAATGAGGAAGATTTGGGACAAACAAGAAGAAGGCAAGAGAAAACAAGGGCATCCAGCAAAGTGATGGCTGGGTCGTGTGAGAGGAGAGATGAGACAGTCAGGCATAACTGTCAAAGAAGGTAGGAAAGGGGCATTGAATGTACACCCTTAGCCCATGTAATGGGAAAAAGATAGCTGATGATGATGATGATAATGAATTGCTAATACTTAAAAAGATCGAATTAGTGACTATATGTTAGCCTATTTGTAAAATATTAATGTAGCATTGAATAAACTTTATAAAGCAACAAATCCTACACAAATACTTAGCTCTCAAAAAGTGTTATAATTTTAGCTGTAGCTCTAAAATATCAATAATATACTGGGAATTATCTATATTACTCAAGTTTGATTGGTTGGTATAAAAAATAAGACATAAGTCACTCTATGAATGGTATGAAATAAATCTTAGGTATAAATAAATACAGTTATAAGCTAAATTATCATAGAAATAAACTTCTGTATATTTCCATTATTTATGTCTTTAACCATTGTATTTATATATATATTGTTGTAGTAAAACATATTAGAAATACATTCATAATTCTATACTTAAATCACTAGTTTATTATTTATATTGATATTGATATTAACTGTTATTGCAAAATATAAATTAATTTTATCAGCTGTCATGTTGACTTTACTATGAATAAAAATGTAAAGGGAAAGGCGAACATTAGAGCGAATATAATAAAAGGTTCAGACTTTTTACTATGGAATGCAAGGGTCTGGATTTTCATAAAATTTATTGCCAGAATGCTTATCTCCTAAAATACCATATTCAGAAAAAAAATTAATTGAACTTTAGATTAAATTATATAGAAAGGACTTACTTGACTACAGGTAAGAAACATGATGAGGCTTATTTGCATGCTACTAAAAACTGCAATAAATTATGCACGTTATATGAATTTTGTTCTGCTAATGTATGTAATATGGTCTCCCAAAAATCAAACTTCATTAGTTCATAGCACATTATCTAAGGCAATTCTGCAATGTTCTTTGCTTTCTACAATGTATATTTAGCAACTGTGTTTGTAATGAGTAATCATAACTACACTTAGCAGGGTCTAATTGGAAATACTTCTGGTTGCAGTGGAAATTATTTTGTTATTAATTTAAGGCTCTCACTTTTACTGCGATAAACATTAGCTATTTGAAAGGTAAATATACTACGGATGATACTTTTGCTGAATGAACACAGACATTTGACATGTATAAAGTGTGTATCACAGGACTGATAGTTTATTCTGCCGTTAAATGCAGACCCTTGGTAACCTCAAAAATACACTAGAAAGTCAAGGATTAGTAATATGTAGACTGTGAATGCAAATGTTAAAAATGGAATGCAAATGGCCTACCTGATATATTACCTCCTTTGTCCTACAGGGATGAAATCTACTGTCAGATCTGTAAGCAGCTGTATGGCAATAAAGTGAAGAGCTCACTGGCTCGCGGATGGATTCTGCTGTCTCTCTGTCTTGGCTGTTTTCCACCCTCAGAAGTATTTCTAAAGGTATGACCTCTTCCCTTCATCTCATTAGAAGTCCACCAAAAAGCCTATTGGTAAGTTTAATTGGTATTCCTTCCTCGTATGACAAGGTCGCTTCCTCTAAATGTGATGCAGAACCCCAAAAATAGCAAAAGGAATTAAACTATGTTTATAAAGGATGACTTACTGAACAGAAAAGGAGGACATAAGAAGTTAGATCAATACAAAATCATACTTTTTCTACAGTTTAGGTCCAAACCTATGGTAAGGCTAATCAGGTAGCTTCCTTCCTAGGCCAATCTTACTGTTCAGTGATCAACCTTTCCATTGTAACAATTCAGGTCCATGAAATTCTAAGGCACAGAATTAAAAATGTGCCATGTTGATGTTATTTTGGAGTCAGATTAGAGACTGACTGCACCAACACAATGATGTAGCCAGAGCAGAGATAAGCTTTGCATTATGATGGAGCAAGAGCAGACATGAGCTGTGGCAGCACTATGATAGAGCCAGAAAAGAGATAACCTATGTTGGCACAATGAGGTTTCCTGCACATTATGATGGAGCAAGAGCAGACATGGGCTGTGGCAGCACTATGACAGAGCCAGAAAAGAGATAATCTGTGTTGGCACAATGAGGTTGCCAGGGCATTATGATGGAGTAAGAGCAGACATGGGCTGTGGCAGCACTATGATAGAGCCAGAAAAGAGATAACCTGTGTTGGCACTAGAACAGAACTAAAGTGATGATTTGTGTTCACACTATGATAGACCCAAAGCAGAGATGACCTAGACTGTCTTTCTGATGGAACCAGAGAACAGATGAGCTGCATTGCTATGACAGAGCTAAAGCAGAGATTAGACAGGGAGGCTGAACACTGAAAGGACAAGGCTAGGAATAACAAAAACTAAATGTCTACATCCTGACATAAAAAAACACATAAAAAATGAGGTTGAAGGGAAGGAGCAGCTTCTATAGCAGTGATCATTATAACACCTAATGTTATGGTGAGTTCAAGTTACTCAGTGGTACTATTTTCTTTATACTGATCACTGCTGCAGTAGCCTTATCTATATGGGTAGATTACCATAGCCAGCTATATTTGGGAGATGGAAGGAGAAGGGTCCAGGAGTCCCTTAAAGAATGGTCCTAGCAAATCCTGATCTACAGCCAGAGAAGGACTCCATCTTATAGTGTTTTGTAAATGTATGTACAGAGGACTGAGTTGCTGTTTCTAGAATACTTCTACAATCCAACCCTTTCCAAAGGGCCATAGATGAAGCCAAGGTCCTTGTAGAGTGGGCTATGACCCTGCCTGGAATAGATTTGTCATGGTGAGTATAACAAAAGGTAATAGCCTTAAGCAACCATTTGGAAATAGTCTGTTATGACACAGGTTTTCCTTTCTTATTACCTTCAGAAGAAATGAACAATTGATCTGAAGATCTTAAAGATTTAGTTCTGTCAAGATAGTACCTGAATTGTCTGTGGACATCCAAGGTATGGTATATCCTTTCTCCCTCATTTTTCGGTTCAGGAAAGAAAACAGGAAGATGGATAACCTGACCTAAAGTAAACTCAGATACCACTTTAGGAATAAAAGAAGGATTAGTTCTTAAAGAAATGCTGTCCTTGTAGAAAATGAGGTAGGGTTGACTTACCATAAAAACTCACAACTCAGATAACTTTCTTGCAAAGATCAGAGCAATCGGTTAAACTGTTTTCCATGTTATGAACCTCAGGTCAGTGAGATTAGCTGGTTCAAATGGAACAAGTTTTCACTTCTGTAACACAAAATTAAGATCTCAAGGAGGGGCACCGGTTTTCTTAGAGGCCTCCTATGCAAAACCCCTTTCAAGAACATTTTGATATGCAACTACCTTGACAGAGGAGGATCCATGGGCAGATGTGAAATGACTAATAAATGAACCTTGACAGAGGAATAAGAAGGGCCATCATATAGTAACGCACACAAATATTGTAAAAATAAGAAAATAACTAGTCCCGAAGGGGTGCTGATTATGTTGTTGACACCAACTAGAAAACCTTTTCCACTGGCTATTATATGATTTTCTAGTAGCAGGTCTTCTTACCTCCATTAGTGCCTGCTACATGTCCTCAGTAAACAGGTGCCTAAAAAGAATTAAGACCCTATTATCCAGGCAGTCAATTGAAGATGATTAATGCCAGGGTGTAATAAACACTCCTTTTCTTGTGTGAATAGATCCATTCTGTGAGGAAACTTGTGATAATTGCTCCTGGCCATCTCCAAAAGAAGGGACAAATGCAGTTGTCTGGGCCAGTTGTAGTTGGGCATCATCACAATGATCTTGGGGGATTCCTTCTGAATCTTCAGAAGTATCCTAAATAGTAGTGGAATGGGTAGAAAGGCATACAGGTACATTCCTCGCCAAAATTAAAGAAAGGGTATCCATCTTCCAGGCCTTCTTACATGGTGGCCTGGAAGAGATTTTTGCCAGTTGATTGTTCAGAGAGAAGGCAAAGAGGTTTAATTGAGGAACTCCACACAGATGGATCAAATCATGGAAGACCACTCCAGATCTAGTTTCAATTTGTGAGTGCCTGCCTTGATCTTGCTCAGCTTGTCTGCCGCACGGGTTTGCTCTCACAGAATGTAGGATGCTTGTACAGCTATATCCCAAGTTAACATGGCTAGTCTGCACAGGGGGTATGACCTGGTTCCCCCTTGCTTGTTGCTGTACCCTATGACAGGAAACCAACGATGGTTCAGAGAGCTGAGTGCCTTAATCAGGGCAAGCATCTATTTGATATTTATTTGCTTTCATTTGTCCTTGGTGTCCCACACTCCCTGGACTTCTATCTCTCCTGTAACTGTTCCCCAAGCAAAGTCTGAAGCATTTGTGGTGGCTGACTGCTTTAGAGCAGGGGGGGAGAAGGGGATTCCTTGATTTAGAGATGTCTGTAGTCTCCACCAAGTGATTTCTCTTCTGACAAACCCCATTACTAGGATCTGAGACAATAAAGGGTGTTGATACTGGGACCAAAGAGATTTCAGATAGCACTGTATCTTTCTCGGGTGAAGTCTTGCCAGGGGTACCATGAGAATCACAAATGGAGTGTGACCCAAAATCCTGAAGTATTCCCTCTCAGTGACCAAAGTCTGAGTGGAAATCCTTATGAACAGATCTAAATAAATATTTTTTTTTTCCTAAGGAAGAAAAGCTCTTTGAACTGAGTGTCTAGTTGACATACCAGGAGCACAATCCTGTGTGAGGGAGTCAAAAATACGTTTTATTCACTAGAAGAAGCTGTAGATAAAACATTCCTCATACTTTCACAATATGTCAGAATAAGCTTTAACATATGAGCTGACAACTTAAAATTCTGAAAATTTAAAGTTGCAGAAGTATGTACTTTTTCCCAAACCTATCAATAATTTTCCCACCCTTATTAAAAAGAGTAGGATTGGAATTCACTAGTGCTTAGCAGCGGAGGAGTCAACTAAGGCTATAGCCACTGGGTCAGGTTTGGCAGTAACATATAATAATGTAAAAGACTGAGGAACTTTAAACATTCTATCTGCCTTTTTAAGGACAGCTGACTGACTATCAGGAACATTGCAGACAGTAATAAACACATCCTCTAAAGCACACAAAACAGGAGAAATGGTTGTAGGATCTGGAAAATCCTGCTGTAACAACTCATAGTATTTTCTGAGGGACTGAGAAACCTCAGTGTTCTCCCACTGAAAACACTGGGACAGTCTAACAATAGTCTCAGAGAAAGAGAAGTCCCCAGAGGGAGAATTAGAAACGGAGCTCTTGTCTGAGTCTGAATCAGAAATCTGAGGACAGAACCCTGAATCCATCCCTGTGTTTTCCTGTTCAGATTCAGAATCTTGAATGTCTTCAGGAAAGGAAGTATCCCTCTTTCTTTTAGCAGAAACTACTCCACAAGAAAAATCAACAGCCTGAGTCAAACCTTTAGCCAGGCAAATTGCTAGCCTGCTGTGGTGGCAAAGGCTATTTACCTAACTTTATTTTTTTTTGTGGCTGGAAGAAGGATGAACCATGGGAATGACAATCTGTTCCATGGTCAAGCCAAGCTGTGCCTCTGTCCCGGGGAAAACAAGCAACAAATGCCAGTAAAAATAACAGTATACAAAAGTTATGTTTTTATCTGCCCTGTTAAGGAAAGCACATGACAACCATCGATCCCTGCAAGTCTAAGAAGATTGTGCTCTTTGGTGGCAGAAACGCTCTAAAGGGTTTTGCGCCCAAACTTGTCTGCTTGAAGTCTAGGTGTATGGAAGGTGATCTGAAGCTTTGGAAGCTGGCCAGCTGTTATATCCTTGGCAGGATATACTGCAGCAGTGATCAATGTGAAAAACAATTGTCATCTATGCATATCAGCAGCCATAATCACATGATTATGGCTACTTGAAGGCAGAATGAAAATATTTGCATTTTCCAAGCAGAGACGTCCTGGCACCTTTTGAAATATAATATAACTAATCCGGTTCCAGTTGTCCTTGCCATGCTCTTCCCTTCTTCACTGGAAACATATATAGTCTTAGCTGGTAGCCAAATAACAGCATGGAAAACTGAATATATGTCAAAAACAGGGACTGTCATCTAAACTACATCACTCTCTTTTGTTGTAGTACAGCTTTTGCCAAACTAAAGTATATAGTTTTGTGGCTCATACCCACTTAAGTCTCAGCAGATCCCCTTTTAATACTCGAACGGCTATATCATTGAATCTAATTACTGCAGTAAAAAACAAAATGCCTGAACTGTGAATTTTTCCCAGGGCAAGTAAACACTTGCCCAACATGCTCTTTTCTACATTGTAGTGTAATTCTGGGGTTGGTATATATATATATATATATATATATATATATATATATATATATATATATATATATATATATATATATATATATATTTATATACATAGTTAGGAGGTGTGGGTGTGGAGGGGTGCATCTCCCTTCCTAGGTGGGTTTTATTTACTCAAGTGTGTGTTTTGTTGAAGGTTGGGCAAGTGTTTACTTGCCCTGGGAAAAATTCACCATTCGGGTATTTCATTTCCACGATTTTTGTCTAGGGAAAATGAAATTTAACGATATGGCCATTTCAGTATCAGAAATAGATCCGTATCAGCATATGTGTGCATACAGTCAAACCTGTCAGGGGAGCTGAAAGCAGTACAGAAAAAGGAAATGATAGAAAAAGGTAGGAAAAGCTGGTAACTATTACTTCAAATGATCTTGCTGAGATGGCACCCAACATTTCCCATCACTACTCAATTTATCTTCTGACATACAGAAGTAACACTATGACATGATTGACTGAAATCTTCACAACAGATTTTCTTACTAGCTCTAGGTCACTACTGCAAATATACTTCAAAAGGAAATAAGACCAAAATATCACAAGTTGTCAACACAAACATTTTCACCAGTTCTGTATTTAATAGAAAATTTAACTCAAATGGCACTGAGAAGCAAATATCAGCAGTGATAGTTACTAGATATAAGTCAGTAACAAAATCCTTTTCTTCAGTGTTGAGGTAAACTGCAAGCTTCACAAAAGAAAGCGGATATTGTTTACATGCATAATGGAACTTAGCAGTGGTTCGTTGCAGGAACATATAGTACTTTCTTCACATTCTCATTATGCAGTCGGAAAATTATAATTTTACCAGCATATTAAACAGCAGAAATAATAACAAAAATGCCTATGTAATATTTTTGTCTGTTGTAGAACACAGCAACAAAATAAAACAATAAATACTTCAAAAAATGTAACCTACAACATAAACCTAAGCCTACAACATAATATATTATTTTGGGGGTTGGGTTTATGTAAGATTTATTCACAAACAGTTTGTAGTTTCTTCATTCACATTTTACCCTCATACTGGTACGGTGGTGGTGCTGCGGTAGCGTTGTCGCCTCACAGTTAGTCGTTGCCCGTTCGATTCTCAGAGCGTCTTTTGTGTGGCGACATGCGTGAATGGGCGTTCCTTCGTTGAAGGTTGTGCGTTAGGCCCGGCAAGCCAGCACGTAAAAATCTACTGCCAATCATTAGCGGACCGGAGTTCCACCGTGGCGACCCCTAACTGGGAAAAGCCGAAAGACACAACAACTGATACTATGTGAGGTGTGAGTCCTCCCCAGATTTAACACATACCTAAAATTGGCATACTGCCATATTCTAGGTCTTTAGGTAGCTACTGGGCATGCAGTCTTGCTCAAGGTCACACTAGGAAAATGAAGGCTGAGGGAATCAAACCCTACACTGCAGGAAATATCTTGTTAACAGCTCATAGCTTTAATGCTTTGCAATAACTGTCAATTATATTGAAATTGTATCTTTTACTTGTACGAGGATACAATTCTGTTACCACAACAGAGCTATAAAACTTACAGATTGTCCTTATCTGTCTGCTATATAACATGGATTTCTTGAGATGCACTTATTTTGTTTGCATAGTAAATAGTCCTTGGCTGAAAAGCAGCCAGCCTGGTCTATTCCATGTATGTGTTCAAAATGAAGACAGACAGATAGTTAAATACCAAAGCAAGGAATCAGACAAGGACAGAAGTCCAAATACCTGCTTACCAGTCAAAACAATAATATTTATCCATTCTGCACTAAAAGTTCCACATTATTGCATGCTCTAAGAACTCATAGCAACTTATTTCATTTAACCACAACCCCTTATGTTAACCATAACTTGAATAATTTATTTTTGTTTAAAGTCCTAATTAACTTTGGTTCTGTAACCAGCCTATTTCTACTGAGTGCTAATCATATAAAGAGATATGGAATTAAGATAACCTAATGTACATATAAGGCCTGTCTATATTTTGTCATATTCATGCACCCTGGTTTCAAATTAAATGCTCCATATACCTGTAGGATACTAATTTGTGATAAAAGCAGGTCATGTGTTACAAACATTTGAAGGCTAACACTTTCTTATCCAGGGCTACTCACAACTGAATATCACTATTTCCGAGTGACTTTTAACTGATCCCTTGTGCAGCATTCATTGCCAACTCTGTAGATGGAGTCTGCCGCCATGCAGGGGCACTTGTGTAAAATTTGATACCCTGGTTATAATGCCTAGTTGAAGATTTTTGTTCTGCTCAAACCCCCTATGTAGCCCTCCCCCAGAATTAAGGTTTCCCTGTTGTGCCTGCAGTTAACATTTCAGAGCAGTCAGGCCTCCTTATTTTGAGGTATCCATAACTCCTTTGAGTCAGCTCTTCTGGATTACAACACTTCCAAATCCAAGCCTCTGATTTTGTATTTATGTTACTCATTAAACCTACTGAATTCTTTTGTTTTCAGTACCATCTCTCATGTTATACAGTCCTGTTTTCACCTTAGTATAGCAGCACAACTTTCCTGCTAATCAAAGTTTAGTTCTTTCTTTTTGTAAAGTAATTTCCTACTGTGATTTAATCATGACATCACTTGCTTTATCTCTTTGGTTGCTTATCAAATACCCTGCTTGATTTTGCGGTGCTTTGGATGGTTACGCACCTTTTTTACCTAGCTGCACTTCATTTTTACCTTACCACCGATTCTAACCACTCTCATATCATTATGTTAATATGTCAACCACACTTACAACCATATCAGTCACATGTCACTTCTGTATCCAAGTAGATGGCATCACTTATCTTGTCTCCTACATACTGCTCATCCTCTTAGTGCAAGAAATCTGAGCAAAGCCAAAAATAATAGGGGGAAAAGACCCCAAAATAGTAACAGATTTTAATTATTGCTTTTATAAACTTAGAAAGCTGCTAGAATAACAGGGTTTGTATTAGCATGCATCTTCTGAAGGATATGAAATCTGAAACTTATATGTTGTGTCATTGTTTAGTGACTTCAGTCCTCGATGATATGTCAGAAAACCAAGAATGTTATGAGGAACAGACCAAAAATATGAGGAAAAAATGTGGACATTCCGCACAAATCCGGACAGCTGAGAAATATGACCAAAAGCCAACTATCATTCTATAGCAGAAGAATACCTGTCAAAATGTGGAAAAAAACAGGCAAAATATGGAACACTACTTGTCAAAATGTGGAACTGTTACTAATAACTTAATCTTTCAGGGAAGCAAAAGTTGGTTACTTTTTACTTATAACAAGTTCTTTAGATGAATTAATATTATTCTGTATAATTAATCAAGGATATCAGTTTAAAATATTATTAACACTCAGTGTGGAACTTGGAGAAACATGGACTTTTTAATGACTTGAAATGAGGACCATTCCTCATAATGAGGTGCATTTGAGATGTATGGTGCTAAGTGTATATGCTGCACTTATTAAGCTGACCAAACACTGTTATTATATAGTTCACACTTGATTGTTTCTTTATACTTACTGTAACTAGGCCATACTTGGAAAAGTGCCCTAAAGGTTGCCACAGTATAAAATAAAACAAATGAAAAAAATGAATAAATAAATAAAAAGTATATCTTGAATCCATATTACTATTCTTATATTAAGGGACTGTAAGAATATCAGTGTCCTTGAAAAATAATCTCACGAAAAAGCCTGTAGTACCAAGATAAAGTTACCAAAAACATAGGTATGGCTTTCTTTCAGTGTTTTGCATGACATGGACCCACACACCCACTATGTCATGACTCTGAATGTTTGTAGTGACCCATTTTTTAAACTTCCATTACATTATTATTGCATGCCAGCTTTACAATGCATTTAAGTTAGCCGCCACTTCCTTTTTGCTGTTTTACCACTATGTTCCTAACAGTAAGTAGGTCAATAATTTAGTCTTAAGTTTTGCTTGTGTGTGTGTGTGTGTGTGTGTGTGTGTGTGTGTGTGTGTGTGTGTGTGTGTGTGTGTGTGTGTGTGTGTGTGTGTGTGTGTGTGTGTGTGTGTGTGTGTGTGTGTGTGTGTGTGTGTTTGCTGGTCAATGGTTCAGTTAGCTATTCTTGAAAAGCAAGTTGTTTTTGCTGTAGCTACTGTATGGCTACTTCACATCAGTAGTTGCTTAAGTAATAGAATTGTGTAGTAGCATTTTAGCTGTTCACCTCATATATTATATATAACTACATTTTCTATTTTCTATATACCTGTGGTTTATATGTATGCTAATATGCATTGTATGCAGATTACATTGTCGGCATATGTTTGAATTAGCAGTTCTTGGATTGCCAGTATAATTTGTTTTACAGAGTATATGCCTTTGTCTGACTTAGGTCTTGGCTGAAAAGGGTGCCTCGATCAGCCACCCCCCCCCGTCCCCAACAGCTATTAAATAAACAAATAAGTCACATAACCACCTAATAGTTTCAGCATGAATGTCTTAATGAATGGATCTAGTTATTACTTTTGTATTTAGTGAAAAGCAGGACCAGATATTTAGACAATTTTGGCTTTATATGTCTACAAGAGCTCTGATTTGCACTTTTTGTGAACAATGACAGTTACATTTTAATGCACTGTTAATTTTATTTTTGTTTAGTTCCTCCTTAATTTTCTCAGAACTGGACCACAAGGCTATGCATCCTACTGTGCTGAGAGACTAAAACGAACCTACATGAATGGAGCCCGAAGCGAACCACCAAGCTGGCAAGAACTAGAGGTATTCATATGCTTAACACAGTCTGAAGCAAAATAGAAATGTCAGTTAAACTCTAAGGTATATTATGATGGGCATTATTCTATAAAAATGATATTCCTGGTTTGTGTTAAAGCAGAAAGGAAAGCAGAGTAATTACATAACCTCAGAAGAAATTTCATCATGAATAGCAAGAATTATTGTACAAAAGATGCATTTTTTCCTGCAACAGTATTAGAAGTCATTTGCCTGACCTATGCATAATGTTGTATTGTATAGGAATGCCACAATTATGCTCCAAAGGTGGGAAAAGCATAAACTTATTCTTGCATCAGAATGGTGCTTAACAAACATTTGTTATGCACCCTGTAAACATTGATAAGATTTGGTCTCCACTAAGGATTATCAGAGGCTAGTGATGGCCAGCAAAGAATAAGGGAAGAAGGCAAAGCGGCTTTAAAAGCAGTTAGTTGCTTTGTTCCTTCACACTTATAAAAAGAACAAAGTGTCAGGCAGCTTTAAACCACTCATTCTTCATTCAGATGGACACTTTGTTTCTACCTGCTGTCTGTCTGGCAGTTATGAGTGATTTATCAGTTTGCAAAGGCCTTGAAAGCCAATAAAAGACTCTGCAGTCATGCACTTTTTTCTGTAACTGGTAGTACGTGGTTCACATAAAACTCCATACCCTGACAAAAATTATGATGGGATCTCACTGATCATAATACTTATTGTTTTCTGCATGGATGCCAACATTCATTTCTGCAGCATCACTGTCAAGGTTTATTCCTTAACATCCATGTCTCAAACATATAATGTGGTTATCATAAGAGACCCATTCATAGGCCTCTGCATTGTTTAACAACACTGTGTCACAGCCTTTCCACTAGCCAGATGGCAGTGGTGGCTGGTGACTTCAAATCAAAGGGGGGGCTGTAGGAGACAGGTGAATGGGTGGGGTCAATGGGAAGGGGTGTGACCAACTAGAAAGGGGAGGAGCTATGCTCAAAACCACAAAAACTGTAACTTTAATTAAATACGCTGCCCTGTGTGCCAAACCATCATTATGAGAGTCCAATCAAGACAAAATGAAGTGTAGAAGAAAAAAAAATATTTCAATGCATTGGCTGCATGACAGCTTACTTAATATCTAGATGGAAACAAAAAGATTGTGAGGCATGAAAAAATAAATTACTTTTTAAATACATTCAGGGGCAGCTCGTGCTATAGGACTGCAGCCCTCCCACCTAGAAAACAAATAAAAATAAAACTAAGAAACACAAAAACAAACACCATAATTCCTGGACATCTGCACATGTGCGCATGCTGTAGATACACGGGAACACTCAGACTGCTTTCTCAGCAGACTAGATAGGGGGAAAGGCATCTTGGCCCCAAGATGCCCAGCAGTCTGTGCGGTGGTGACATCAAGGAATGGAGGCACTCCAGACTGAAGCAGCAGCAGGCTGGACCAATCAAGATGCATGTAGCAGCTAACGAGGTGCGCTGGACCAGTCGCAAGGATTTGGACTGTTCGGATATTGCTCATCGGCGGCAATTGGACTGTTTGGATATGTAGGGTTGCTCTTCGGCAAGGTGAGCAGTTATCTAGGCAAAGGGTGGATCATCGGCAAGGTGAGCAGTTATCTAGGCAAAGGAAGTGTGTCAGTGTGTGAAATGCCCCAGTTGCTATATACTGGTGGCTAGAGCAAACTCATGGTGGTGTGGTAGGGAATACCTCAGGCTTGAACCCTGTACCTTGTATGCAGGTGGTAAGGGCCTGAATTCCATACCCACCACCATTTGTAAAAAAAATTGCAGATTTTTGTCTCATATTTGAGCTGTTCTGTTCTTCATAATATCTGTGGTTTCTAAATGTTTAAATGCTTAGATATTTGATGGTGCAGTGGTAGCATTGTTGCATCACAGCTACAGGTTCTCAGGTTTGATTCTTAGCTGGGGTGCCTTCTGTGTGGGGTCTGCATCTTCTCCCTGTGTTTGTGTGGGTTTGCTTTTGTGTCCTCCCATGTTATAAAGACATGTGTCTGCCTTATTTCTTCCTGGGCCTCTGCTGAAAATTGTTTTTTGTTCCAAGTCAGACTGTCCTGGTTAACAAATGTTAAATAAAATTGACAGGCATTTGAATTTCAGACCAGGTTTCTGAATGTTTAATTCCTTAAATATTTGATAGTGCAGTGGTAGCATTGTTGCCTTACAGGTTCTCTGGTTTGATTCTTGGCTGGGGTGCCTTCTGTGTGGAGTCTGCATCTCCTACCTGTGTTTGTGTGGGTTTGCTCTGGTGTCCTGCCATTTTACAAAGACATGTGTCTGTAGTATTTCTCCCTGGGCCTCTGCTGAAAATTGATTTTGTTCCGTCAGACTTTCCTGGTTAACAAATGTCAAATAAGTAAAATTGACAGGCATTTGAATTTCAGACTTCATATTCTTCAGAAAATACATAGTAACACAAAACCTTTAATTCTAGCAATTATCTAAGTTTATAAGATGAATATTTGAAATTTGTCCCTATTTTTGGGACTGAATTCCCCCATTATTGGCTTCGTCCAGGTTTTTTGTGCTAAGGTTGACAGCTATGGCAAGAACTGAATTCACTGAATATGTTTGAGGGCTGTATTCCCTCATTACTGGGTTTGTCCAGGTGTTTTGTGCTAAGAGGTTGACAGCTATGGTGAGAACTGAATTCACTAAATGATAGCCATTTAAGTTTCAGTCTTCCTCCCTTTAACAAAGCAGCTGATTTGGCGTAGTGGTATGTTGCTCAGACTGTTTTGCACAGGGACCTTGGCAGTAAAATGTATGGTGGTAACACAGCATTTTATTCTAGCAACTTTCCAAGATTATACAAGCAATGTTTAATGTGTCCCTGGTTTTTGGGCTTTTGACCTCCCCACAATAAATTTTGGCTTTTTCCAGATTTCTTGTTCTGCGAATTTGAGATGCAGTTGAGTATTGAGTATATTTTACAAAGAGTTGAGAGCTGCAGGGTAAGAGAACTTTAGTGTTGCGTATGCTGAGTCTGCTTGCATTGTTAATAGCACAACAGGTTGTGTACTTGCTTTTGATTCAGAAGGCTGTGGGTTCTACTCCCACAAGGGGTGGATGCTGCCGTACTGAGAATGTCCTCTTTGGTGAAGATACTAACTATGAACCTGTTATCAGTTTGCCATCCATTTCCTACTGCAATATTACTAGCTTATCATATTTTTAAATGTAATATAGGCAATTTATTCCTCAGGGGCAACAGACACTTTATTTTTCGATGAAACCATGAAATATAAAGGTGTTTGCTAGAAGCAACCTCTTCATTAGTTACAGATTTCTTTAATGTGGAATTACTTAGATGACTTTTACTTCAGAGATTGTGCATATTTACTGATAATGGTGGACTGTAGAAGTTTGAGTAGACTTTTATGATGGAAATTTTCTGAATTGGGCAGTTTTGTCATTATTGGTGCATGCATTTTGTTTCATTGTTTACTGGAAAATGTTCAAAACAATAAATTTAAAATGCCCTCTAACAACTGTACTGTATTGTACAAGGAATATATTTTAGTAAAATCAGGAAGGTGTATCAAAGAGAACATGTATGTTTCATGTGCAAGGGGCCTATGATTTGATAACAGCCCAAAGTTAATCTTTATCTGCCACTGGCAAAATGTATTTTCTTTAAATGTGGGTTTCAATGCTGTTTCAATGAATGTGAGTTTCAAGGGCAGAGAAGTTTTAATGCTAAGTCTGTTTTCATTGTGAGACTGCATTGCTCTGTTTAGCAGATGTCTTAGTGTTTGTGTTGTAAAATGCAAAATAAAACTTTAAAATTAAGTCCAAATCATCATAAAAGTAAAGCAGTATGCACATTAGTGTTTATGGTAAATGGAGTGAAATATCCAAGTAATGGATCATTGGAATGGCTGCAGGGTGGAGGCTCCATTCAACCATGATTTTGTGAGGGGGAAGGGAGGCAAACTCAAAGACAGCCCTGGCTGACCTATATCTCCCAAATGTCCAGATTTCCACAGAATGAATAGATTTTTGCTTCTTATTTTTGGTTTGTTCCTCATAAAATTTGTGGTTTTCTGGCAAATCATTTAGGAATTAAGTCACTAAATAATGACAGACACTGAGTTTCAGACTTCATAACCTTCAGAAAAATGCATGCTAAAGTAAGACCTGTTATTCTATCAACTGACTCAGTTTATACAAGAACAATTTTTAGTACTGTTTATATGTTCCCCAATATATTTGGCCTTGTCCAGATTTATTGCATTAACAGGTTGAGAGGTACATGCAAATAAATTGCTTTATAGAATTAGGCATAGTCAAACCTTTCAGCTGTCCCCGAATTTGGCTCAAAATGTTGCTCTTCCCTTAATAATCCCTCCGCAAAATAGCAATTTTGGAAGAAAACATGGAGGGTTTACAATTAAGAAATAACTAATAATCAGTTATAGATTACTTTTATTTCAGAAATGCATGTAAATTCTTTTATTTTGTCAGCTGCTCAAGTTAGCAGTACTAATATTTTAAAAAGTGTCCCTTCTTTGACAGGTTCCCAGCTGTACTGTGTGGCTATTTTATATTTTTGCATCACATTTTAGGTCCATTTTTCATAAAATTGTGTTTTTTGGCAAATTAGTGGCAAATCATTAAAGACTGAAGTTAGAAAATGACAGACATTTGAGTTTCAGATTTCATACCCTTCAGAAAATTCATTCTAATGCAAGACCTACTATTCTATTATCTTTCTAAGTTTATAAGAGCAATATTTAAAAATTTAGGACTTTGTCCCACTTCTATGTATGGCTTTGTCCAGATTTCTTGCTCTGAGGTTGAGAGGTATGACAAATGTGTCAAGGCCATCGCAGTCAGCCAGAGACATTTCAAATTGTGACATACTTGTTACACCCCACTCCCCCATGTAGTGACTCTGGATGTGTCCAAGCAAGGCAAGGAGCAGTTATGCAGTGTAAATGTGCAGAGTATCCCCCATCCAAGGCAGACACAAGTACTACAGTGGCTTTTTATCTGTCCTTGATTTTGCAGAATGGTCTGGTTTAGGTCATATTTTTGTACTGTTGATTTATGCTTATTACTCAGAAAGTGCCTGTTGCTCTGTGTTTAACAAGCAATGCTTTAATGACCATCAGGTAAGCTTGTCTGAGATCATAAGATGCAAGTAAGCTTTAATAAGCATACTGTTAAAGAACTGCCAACATTGAAAGCCTTTCTGTTGTTGCCATGCAGAGAATACTTACATAACTAGATAAATGTATAAGCCTTGGGTATTGAAATGCATATGACAGTATTTGTAATAAAGGACAGGGTTACATTATTTTAAGAAGCTCATTACACTTGTTGGAGACTTCCAGTCATCTCTGCAGGCTTTACCCATAAACTAAACAGAATGCCAATCTATCATGTGTGGTCCATAACATGTACAGTAATCCTTTAAGCAATGTATCTTGAGCTTGTTTCTTGTTTGCTTTTCATTTTTTACTTTGATCATGTTTTCCCCATGAAACAAGTAGATAGTTGTCAGGCAGCAGGTCTTTTTTGATAAGAAACATTTTTACAAGTGGGGGCATCACAGAGATTGCTTCTTTCAGCATGTTACTTGGTACTTTAATAAAGCTGAATATAAATTATAATTAGAACTGCAATGCAAGGAGAAGTGGTTTGAGTTGAGTGCTGCTTGTTTTTCTTATACTTGATTTTGACTGACATTCCAGTAATGTATTTAAAAAGTAATTTATTTTTTCATGCATCACAACCTTTTTGTTTCCATCTAGATATTAAGTAAGCTGTCATGCAGCCAATGCATTGAAATATTTTTTTCTCCTACACTTCATTTTGTCTTGATTGGACTCTCATAATGACAGTTTGGCACCAAGGGCAGCGTATTTAATTAAAGTTAGTTTTTGTGGTTTTGAACATAGCTCCTCCCCTTTCTAGTTGGCTGCACCCCTTCCCATTGACCCCACCCATTCAGCTATGTCCTGCAGCCCCCTTTGATCTGAAGTCACCAGCCACCACTGAATAGCAGTAATAATAAGAATGAACAATTTATTATGGCAACACTTGATATTAATTCATTATTTACAGTTATTCCAAATGATTATGGACTTGAGTGTATTCGTGAATTTTTAAGCACAAATACAGATTTGGCAATAAGAAAGATAGCTACTATATGTGAGTTAGTTGATATAATTCTTAATAATAATGTGTTTGTATTTAATGAGAAAGTATATTTACAAATATCTGGGGTTGCCATGGGGCCATCCATGGCTAATGTGTATGCTAATCTCGTGTTGAATCAATGGGAGAGCAAATTTATATATTCTGGTGAAAGCTTTTGTGAGGCTAATCTAATGTTTTACAAGAGGTTTGTAGATGATTGCTTCCTTATATGGAGAGGTACACATGATGACTTGCAAGAATGTGTATCTTCCTTAGAAAGAACTACAGAATTCTTACATTTTAAATTATGTTCATCAAGGGAAAATATAGCATTTTTGGACATAAATCTATTTATAGACAAGGGAGAATTACATACGAGCGTGTATAAACAATCAGTGCATGCTAACAGATATACACACAGACGAAGCATGCACACCCCTCATACGTTCAAAGGTATAGTTAAAGGCCAGTTTTATATGGTAAGTAGATTAAACACCAAAGATGAACTTTGCAAGGAACAAATGGATGCTATGGGTAATGAATTTTTGGAAAGAGGATATAATGAGGGAAATATTAATTTATTAGCAAATGAAAAGAATCTTAAACGTAGATTATGTTTTAAAGATTTTAAGTTGGATGGGACTAAGGGTGTAGAGTTTACAGATAGAAAAGGCACCTTCCCTTGCCTAAATTGTAGTTGTTGTGATGATTTGTTAACTAATACTCAGTTTATTCATCCCCACACAGGTTATAAATATAATTTTGATTGTTATGTGAATTGTAACACAAATTTTATAGTATATTTAGCTACATGCATTAAATGTTCTTCGTTTTATGTAGGTGAAAGTAGTAGAAGATTGAAAGACCATATTATAGAACATAAATCAGATATTAGGAGAAATGTACCTACTAATGCATTAGCTAAACATGCACTAGAAAATGGTAAGGAGCATAGATTTAAATTTAGGGCTATTAAAGTTATATATAAAAGTATGACAGGGGGTGATGCTAATACTTTTCTAGAAAATGCTGAATATTCTTGGATTGTGAGACTACAAGCAAATTTTTTTCCTGGGATTAATAATAAAGTGAGTATAAAACTTGTTTTATTTAAAAAACAGCATATACTGCATTAATAATACTTGTAGTTGTTTAGGGCATTATATTGAGTATATTGTGTACATATATGTTTTAATGCTTTTTTATATATTTGCATTTTTTATCTTTTATATATTCATGCATATATTCTCTTATATATTTTTATATATATATATATATATATATATATATATATATATATATATATGTGTGTGTGTGTGTGTGTGTGTGTGTGTGCATGTGTGTGTGTGTGTGTGTGTGTGTGCGTGTTTTAGTATTGTATTTATGTCCTATTGGTTGGCTATGTCAGGTGATTTTACTAATTGTTATTTAAATGAATTGACTGTATTTTTAATTGTTTAAGCACTGAGGAAGGGGAAACCCAAAAGCTTTGTTGTTTTAAGTGTTGTATTGCTGCATTAAAGTGTGGATACTGAATGCTTCTGTGCTCTCTTTTTTGCTGTTTGGCTGACTATTGTATTGAGCACAGTCTAGCACAGTGATAACTTTTTGTGTTTTCTTAATATTGCACTTTACTCAGTACCTTAAAATGTGTATGGATCATTTGAACAAAAGTAAAGTTTATAAGATATCTAGTGTTGTACATTATGAACAAGCTGTTGAGAATTTCAAAGATATTCTGCAGAAAGGTTACAAACTTGGATATTGGTCTAAGAAAGATGTAGAAGTTAAATGTAATGTAGATAATTGTACCTTAGCAAAATTGTATTGCTTACCTAAAGTTCTCAAATTTTTGGCTTCTCCCCCAGGAAAACCTATAGTGGCAGCCAGTAATTATCTTTTACACAATATTGGAATTATGCTGCATTGTTATTTAACTAGGTTTGCAGTAACTTTGGATTCCTATATTAAAGATTCTTTTGACTTCTTAGAAAAAATAAGATCTGTGTCTTGGGGTGAAGATTTTTACTGGATTACTTTAGACGTTAAAAGTCTGTACACAAATATTAAGCATTCAGTAAGTCTGGAGGCCCTTGGATTTTTTCTGGGTGACAGTCCAGTTTCATGTTACACTATTGAGCTTATTTATTTTAGTTTAGTTAATAATTTTTTTGAGTTTAACCTGGTGATTTACCAACAAATTCAAGATACAGCCATGGGAGCTCCTTTTGCTCCCGTGTATGCAAACCTGGTTTATGGGATATTTTGAGATATTTATTTTGTATAGGTTAGATTTTTTTAGACAATATGGTATTCATTATTATAGGTTTATAGATTATTTAATTTTTTGTGTAAGGGTGGTAAATCTTTGGTACTGGATTTTGTTAATTTATTAAATTATAAATCAGTTTGGCTTTCAATTTGAAGGGATACAGAGTGGTAACTCTGTTGTTTTTTTTTTTTTGGATTTGATCCTGGAGGGTCAGATGAGTGGGAAAATAAGTAAAAGTATACACAGGAAATTTGGCAATGGAGGCCAGTTGTTGGACAGGTGTAGTTGTCATCCTGCCCATGTTCTCAATTATCTCCCATATGGGGAATTGCTAAGGGTTGGCAGACTATGTAGTGAACCAGAAGTTTTGGAGAAGGAAATTTTCAATAATTGGAGAATGTTCAAACAAAGAGATTATAGTATAGATATCATTAAAAAAGCCCTGAAAAGATTATGTTTGAAGGAAAAAAAATGAGACACGTATAATAAGGTATAATAATAATAATATGCCCCACTGCTCTAGTGTTGATGGAGGTAGGAAGGTGTATTTTGTTACATCTTACAATGTACTGTCTAATTACATAATAGATAGCATAAAATATTACTTGCCTTTTCTTGTGGAAGGACGACATAAGGTAACTAATTTATGGCATGTCCCTTTGATCTCCTTTAGAAGGGGACGTAGTTTGAAGGACATGTTAGTACATGCAACATTTTCTATACCTAGTGTTTGTCTTAGAAATACTATGAGTTGGTTGGGTACCTGGGCATGTGGGGGTTGTTCTATTTACTCATATATTAGTAGGTTTTTTGAGAGAATCAATGGTCATAAATTTAGGCCAATAGTAGAATATACGTGCAATACAATGGATGTAGTGTATGCACTTGTGTTCCTGCAATCTTTTTTACATTGGTGAAAGTAAGATGTCTTTTAGAGTTAGGTTGCAGGAACACATCGGAGATATTAAAAATAAGAAAGAAGAAAGTCCCATTGCTTGTCACTTTAATTCTGTGCATGGGGGGGGGGGGTTACACAGAGGTAAGAGTTTGCATTTTGGAACAAATTAAAGCTGCTGATGTTATTTGTCTGAAGAATAAGCTATGTAAAGAAACTTTTTTTATTCTAAAGTATGACACCTGCTGGCTTAAACCAAGAATGCAACTGGAAATATATTTTGTGAAGCAATAGTTTAATTTTATTGATTAATTGTTTTATGGTTTAATTGATATTGGTGTGTAAGGTGTGTTCCTTTTTTACTGGCATTATCTCCTTGAAGGCTGATGGCCAAGGCGCTAGAGATTTTGTGATTTCATTAAAAGAAATATTCTTTCACTGGTTTTGGTCGTTTTGTTCTACTGTTTCTTCTTGGTGCTTGGTGGTTTTGGATTTGAAAAGCAATTATTTGCATAAACAATGAAAAGCATAGCTAGAAAGTTAGCAAATGGAAATATATGATCAGTATGAAAAAGATTTATCATCCACCAAGTCCATAGTCAGAGACAAAAAGTTGGTTCGGCTTCTTTAAAATAATTCATTACAAAAAATGCAACATTAATGTCATGAGCAGTGCACTATTACTTAAAAGAGAGAGCTTATAAACATTAAAATATCTAAGTACATGTATTAAAAATGTAGTCATTAAGACTGTTATCATGGAAGTTTTTTGAGTAGTGATATAAAAAGTGACCCCCCCACACACACACACAAATTACAAAATATAAATAAGATGTTTTATTGTGAGTTATTAAATATTTTGTGATAATTTATCAGAAGAAAAATGTAACTACTATTAACTCGGTTCTCCTGCCATCACTTATGCTTGTGAGTTTGGATAACTGTAGTACCCGTAAGTACCATTACACAAACAGTGGTCTTACATCATTTCCTGCAGCACTGACTGCTGGGAGAAGCTATGACTCAAATATCATGTGAAGCAGAGCTGTTTCCTAAACCTATTAAATGCAGTTTGGATCAATGGATGGAAAATTGCAAATTCATCCCTAGCTTGTCACGTGTCCCTTATAAACAGGGGTAGCTTGTAGATCTATTTATCTTTTATTTTATTTAACATTTGTTAACCAGGAAAGTCCGACTTGGAATCAAGCCAATTTTTGGTAGAGGCCCGGGGAGAAATGCTGTAGACATATGGATGCTGTAAGGCACAGGCATATACCAAACCTGTTGGGTAGTGATAGTTGGCAAAATGGGGCATGAATGGCTAGGATGAAAATGCTCTAGGGTTGTTAGCTTAGTAACGTCCAATGATCCTATGAAATAATGGGAACCATTTTGTCCAGACATTACATTTGTAGCTGCTGAGTGATTCCTGTTAAGCATAAAGTACCTCAGTTTACAATTCTTCTGCAAGTATTATGTCAAATAAGTTAAACAGACTGGCATACTACTTTTGTTTTCACTTGCATAGTTATTTCTATTTTCTGTTATTTTAAAAGGCAACCAAGACAAAGAAGCGCATCATAGTGAAAGTCACACTCATGAATGGAAAGCAGATCAGTGTACCTGTCGATTCCGCAAGTACAGCAGGGGAGGCGTGCCACTACATTGCAGAGAAACTCGACTTAAAAGACATCGCTGGATTTTCCCTCTATGCTGCTTGCTATGACAAGGTAAAACAGAGCATCTTTCAAATCCACTTGTCTGTTTGCTGGTGTTGCTTCCAGTCTTACTTTAACCACAGTTTTGTGTTTTTGCATTTCAATCATCCTTTTCAGCACTCCGTCATGAATGTGGCATCACTTTAATGTACAGAGGGACAAACTGTTAATAATGAAGTGATGCAGTTCAAGTCATTCCACATGTTTATGTACCCCTACTCTGGATTCATTTCTTACCTATCACCCCATTCACTTATGAGCTTCTTTTAATGAAATTTCAGCTTCCATAAATGAGGGAGATATATAATTGTGCATGTGTGTGTTTGAACTGCAGTAAGGATTTACAGTATGTAGTATGTCTACACTGTTAAGTACAGCAGTTTACACATCTCTTTTTCCATCCCAAAGGAGTCCCCCCCATGTACTTTCCTATTATAAGGAGCAACATAGACATCCAATAGTGCATTACAGACAAATAACGCCATTCTAAAGGCAAGAACTGTCTTTTACAGAACTCAGAGATTTTATCACATGTATAATTTTTGTGATCCTTGTATGCTGTCTGCCTGGTTGCCCCAGAATAATATTAAAGTCTCTGTTGCTCTGCCTTCTACCAAGCCCTAAAGTGGCTTCTTATTTCTCCCTCATTTCCTTTTCTTTGGAGAAAGGTTGTTAGCCATTCTGGATTTCAGACAAACAGTGCCATACCATATACCACACAGTTAAAACTCACTCAGTCCAAAGCCTCAAGCTTATAACTGTTACCATACTACTAGGGGGTATCTTTTATTACCAGGTTCCTCCTTTATCTGTCTCTTTCTCTTTACAGTAGGAACCTCATGCAGACACATCTAATACATAGTATCATTCTGTCAGCAAAGAGATGCTGTGTCCAGATGGGCAAGAATCGATCACCTAACCCAAGCTGACACGTGTTCTGGACATTCTCCTCACCTCACCCCATCATCAGTGCCCCCTTTCTACTGTAACAATGAATTTAAGCAAATTGCACAAGTGACTGAAAACTAATTTACTAGAATGTTCTTACACACTTAATATGCATCACAGCTAGAAAGTATTTTGGAGTCTATCCATCTTAAAGTATTTAGGAGAATGTCATAGATATACATGCAATAATTACTCCATATATGTAAAATGTTACTTCTTGGATAAAACAGGCTTCAATTAAGATTTCCTTAACATAACTGCTTACTGAACAGTATCAAACTGATTATCAAACATTTTTAATAACACGCAAAACATGACTGCATAAAAAGAATGTTCCAATCAGAGAACCAGTTGTACTCTGCTACCTAAATATACTGTACAACATGAAAAATATTAAATATACAAAAACTTTCAATTGGTGAGATTTTAATATGTTAAAGAAAATGACTTTTGGAAGAATTAATCTGGAAACAAATATCACTTATGGAAAAAAATTATGCACCAATAACTAAAACCAATGATAAGAGCTATAGACATAATTTGATTCTTCCCCTAGGTATCCTCACAGACAGAAACATTATGGCTTCTTCAGATAAAAAATGGAGAATATGTTTCCAACTATTTCATTCAGTTTTCTGGTAGCCGAATGCTGACTACACCAAATTAGTTCCACATTCAGAAATGTTTATCACATATTACTTTTTAAGGTTCACAGAACAGTCACAATAAACCCCCTTCCTGCACCAAACTAGCTAATTCATTCCTCCCAGGAGGCAAGAGCCATGCTTCATTGGTCTTGTTGAGAACCTTCCAGCATATGCTTTCTCTGACCAGTGAGACTTTTCAGTTGGTTTATACCCCCATGGAGGTGAGAGTCACCTACTAGGGAGTAAGCCTGACTGCAGATCCTGAGGACTTTCCTAACCTCTCCCTTCCCATCAGCTTGCATTCTACAGAATGGCTGCTTCCAGAAGGATTATGCATGCTAACCCACATGCAATGTTTCCTGGCTGAAAGGCACACTAAACTCTTTGCAATGACCAATGTATTTCATCTAGAGTCTTTACTATGAGCAATGCCACCTCTCAACTGTAGGTGTCACCAATACAGTGAGTCAAGACACCATCTGCCCCTCCATGATGGGTGATCCAATGTCACTCCCTCCCGTCATCTCCTGCATGATCCTTTCAGTAAGAGTGCCACCATTCAAGTCATCTGGAGTGTGGTCAGGGATTCATTCCTCTACATTACAGGGCCAGATAAAAATGTTACTACATATCAACACATATTCCAAGATCAGTCTTGTTTGTTCAGTGGGCCCTGATATGCTAAAACTTTGTGAAACATTTTGTGAAATAATAATAATTTCATGATATTACTCACAATTTCAGTGGAACAAATAAAATAATGCTGAAATGTCTTAATTAGTTCATGTGTGGTTTATTTTAACTACTGGTTGACTAGCACATCCTCTGTCTTAATCAAAGTTCAGTTAAGGATAACAATAAATGCAATATTGCTTAATAACAGTAGTCATGTTATTTACAAGTGCTCAGCATATATAGATAAGAATTTTTGAGGTTAGACCATATGTCAGTAACATAGATACATTCCTTAGACTTATCCCAAGACATCTAAACAAGAAATATTTAATAATTTAGTATACTAAGCTATATCTAGAACATTCAGTACCCACTCAATTGGGAAGGGCAGTACTCACTGAAGTCCAGTTCTTTAAAACCACTGACACAAACTGTAATTTTCACATCAAGTAAATTACTAGCACCTGATTCAGTGTTAGAATAAATAATGGGGACTCTCCCCCTGGATTAAGGTTATGGCCATACCCCCAACAAATTCAAATGTTTTAAAAATATTTTTCAACTTTACTGGGTGTTATTTTGGCCAAATTACACAAATTACACAGCCCTCAATGACTGTATGCTGAGTAAATGATACTGTAATTACTCAATATGCAGCAGATGAAAGGTTATGCTGTGATTGGAAAATAGTGACAAATGGATGCTACCAGGCCTCAACAGTGGGTGAATTACTTCATGTGTTCATGCCCTTTTAAAACATATGGACATCCATTCTGTAAAATATATAAATGCTAATAACCTGGACGGTTACATTTCTGCTTCTGCCAGCTATGTAAACCCACTCAGCCACATTACTGCTATGGTCTTGGACGTTTTACAGAAAGTTCAACAGCTATAATACTGGTATAGTATAATAATATGAAGAATCCCAAACAAGAATATTCTTTATTTTAAAATTCTTAATATTTAAACATTTTAAGAGCTACCCAAAACCATATAAAACTTACTTCATGCCTGATGCCCATTTCTGCCCAACCGTTAGCAAATGATTTGCAATAATGCATTAGATTTGAAAGCATATTACTAGCAGGGCAAGATCAGTTCATATTTCAGGCATGACTTCCCCTTTTGCCTTTGTTCATATAGACAAATAGTTACCCTAATTGGAAAAATGCCATGTATTTTGTTTGTTTTTCTACTTTTTTAACTAGAAAAGTCAAGGTCTTCAGAAGATTACCTCACATGAACAGACTAATACATCTTAATCTTCATATATTTACTGATAAGCTATTCCTTCTCCTGAAGCACTTTAATTAAAATGTATTAAAACATTACCAGCAATTATTTCACATAAGTTTCCAAGGAAAACAAATATCAATACTTCACAAAGATACAATGTCTTGAGTTAGTGAAAACAAGTACAAGGGTAAAATATTCATTGATACATATTTTTCTGAAATGTTTCAGATAAGATTACTTTACGAAGCTAGCTTTGTGACATAGATAGATGAATCCCTGACAGTTATCCAAACAGCCTGCATTCCTTAAGGGACTGAGTGCAGAAAGAACCAGCAGAGAAAGATGGAAGTCAGCAACTACTGCAGTCTGTCCCAGCTGAGGGGTGGGAGTCAGCAGCTACTGTTGTCTGCCCGAGCTGCGGGGTGGGAGTCTGTCCAAGATGAGGGGTGGCAGTCTGCAGCTACTGCAGTCTGTCCAGTCTGAGGGATGAGAGTCTGCAGCTACTGCTGTCTGCCCAAGCTGAGGTGTGGGAGTCAGCAGCTACTGCTGTCTGTCCGATCTGAGGGGTGGGAGTCAGCAGCTACTGCTGTCTGTCTGAACTGAGGGATGAGAGTCAGCAGCTACTGCTGTCTGCCCAAGCTGAGGGGTGGGAGTCAGCAGCTACTGCTGTCTGTCCGATCTGAGGGGTGGGAGTCAACAGCTACTGCATTCTGTCCAAGCTGAGGGGTGGGAGTCCGCATCTACTTCTGTCTGTCCGAGCTGAGGGGTGGGAGTCAGCAGCTACTGCTGTCTGTCCGATCTGAGGGGTGGGAGTCAGAAGTTACTGCTGTCTGTCCAATCTGAGGGGTGGGAGTCCGCACCTACTGCTGTCTGTCTGATCTGGGGGTTGGGAGTCAGCAGCTACTGCTGTCCATCCAAGCTGAGGGGTGGGAGTCAGCAGCTACTGCTGTCTGTCTAATCTGGGGGTTGGGAGTCAGCAGCTACTGCTGTCCATCCAAGCTGAGGGGTGGGAGTCAGCATCTACTTCTGCCTGTCTGAGCTGAGGGGTGGGAGTCAGCAGCTACTGCTGTCTGTCCGATCTGAGGGATGGGAGTCAGACGTTACTGCTTTCTGTCCGATCTGAGGGGTGGGAGTCAGCATCTACTGCTGTCTGTCCGAGCTGAGGGGTGGGAGTCAGCAGCTACTGCTGTCTGTCTGAGCTGAGGGGTGGGAGTAAACGACTATATATCTTTCTTTAGCTATTATGCAGAGCATGACATGGTTGCCACTTCTCTCAGGGAAAAGCACCAGATTAGAGAATGGGCCTTCTTTTTCTCCTAGCATTGAGGGGTAGCAAATAGGGGAGTGGCACTGGGCACTGAGTTAATCAGCTATGACTATTCATATTGTTAGTGACAGACAACAGATAGAGAAGATAAGCATTCACAGTAACAGAAATGACCTCACATATGTAGAACTCCAAACAGTTCTAGGAAAGCTTATGTATCATGTAGCTGTACCCTCTGACTTAACTCAATAATAAACTGGCTGACCTGCACTGGCAATGACTGGCATGCATAGTGCTTATTTTACGTTATTAAAGTTAACTCTCTTTTCAGATAGCTAGTCATCCTACTAGAGACCCAGTTAGTATTCTCTATCTAATCTTCACAGATATGATAACTTCTTGCACATCTCTGTAGATAATATCCTACCTTATTAAAGCAGAGTATAAATTAGTGACCTTTTCCTTTAAAACTGGTAGTACTTCCCCTGTAAAATCTCTATGCTTAGGAACTTCTCAATAACAAACCTTCAGTTAACTGAGCATCTAAATAAATTAACCTGTTGTGTCTATAAGGCAGCCCTGTCTGCACAAAATATAATGAGAAATCTAAAAACAAACCCTGTAGTGGAATACCTTTACAGATAAACTACATAACAGGAGAAAAAAACGCTTAATGCTTAGTCCTAATAGAGGTGGCTAGCAGTTATACAGTACATGCACAATATCTGAACCTGGGCAAGGCCTTTTATACTACTACTAGTGCAAGCATTACTGACATCTTTGTAAATCTGAATATAAATCCTTGTGTTGTGTGGTGAATAGCTAACTAGCAGTCTGGCAGAGCCCATGTGATTAGAGTCTTGTGAACCACATTAGAAATCAAAAGAGTTACCAAGCTCAGTGGTGGGCCCTCTTCTGTTTGGCATCTGTTTCTCAGATTTTTATGCCAGCACTCCTGGCCTACGGTTATCCAAGTTTGCAGATAACTACAAATTGTATGATGTTACTCCATCTTTCACTGATTCATAATTTTTCTAACATGGGTTACACCATATTATCAACTGGCACAAGAGCAATGTTTTCAAATGAAATGTGAAAACAATGTAATGTAGACATTTTGGTAAAAAAAATAATTTTCACATACCATATAGATGACAACCCCCTCAAATCAGACACTGCTGTAGGGGATCTAGGCACTCTTGTTGATAACTCCTTATTGTTTGATTGTCATCTCTCTGTGGTTCAGCAAGCATTCTTTCTGGCTCATCCAATTTCCAAATGCATCTCCTCTAGATACAAAGAAGTCTTCATATACCTTTAAGCATATATCATCAGACCAATTATTGAAAATAATAAACCTTTGCCATGTATTTGTCTAAACATATCACTCAACTTGAGACAACTCAAACATTCAAAAGAAAAAAAAAATCAGTGGCCTCAAAATTCTCCATTATCAGGACAGACTGGTAGCTTTTTCCCCTGTGCTGAGTCTCTTATAAACTACTCCATGGATCTTTGTGTCAAGAATTTTAAGCCATGAAAGATCCACATCTCTCGGACCTCATGTTCCTTTGAAAATAAAACATCAAATACCCAGTTAAAGGAACTAAACCATCAAAGGATAATTATACAACAAAGGCTCATTACTATTTGAATGGACAGCCCAATCAGCGTGGCCATTGTAAACTGAGCATATATCAATAGAAAAAAGCTGGCTGCTTTAGTACCATTGAGCAGCCAGATTTTCTATTGGTATTTGCTGAGGGTCAGAGCAAAATATAAGAAAGTTGTATATGTTCTGCAAAACTAAACAGACAGAAACTTACCTGATTTTCCTTATATTTTTGCACTGCTCCTAATAAAGACTGGTTAATTTTTTAAACTATTAAAAATAAACAGCAACAGAGATTCTGTTTTATCTGTCACTTCTCCTGCAGTACACCGATGTACTGTGCCACTGTGGAAATGTAAATCCCATACACATGCACAATGCATCAGTCTACCAGTCTAGGGAAGAGAACTTGGAAGAAGGCTGACGTGCCCTTACACTAATACATTATTTAAATAAAGTAAGCAATTTCTTTCTTAAATAATGTAATTGTATAATAGCAATAATCAGTGACTGTTCATGGGTATATCAGGTTTTAGGTTTACTGTATCAGGATTTACCCACAATAGGCTTTGTTTAATCACTTGGGTTTCACCCTCATAATGAACACACACCAACTGTGAGTAAATCCACAGATGCAGATTATTGCTTAAATAAGACACGTTGGCATGATAGATTCATATCCAAACATATCACCCAGCTTTGGAACAAACTTCCATTGGCTGTCAAGCAGAGTAGCATCCCTTGCCACCTTCAAGGTAAAGCTAGATAATTAGATGAGCAGCCTCAAATCCTTCTCCTGTCTATCTTGCCTTGCCCTCATTGAAGCAGGAGGGAACTTTTAAATATGTTTTTTGGCTTGGCTCGTAATGGTCTGTAGACTGATTGTCTAGTACTTACCTATGAATCTAAAATGTTATACTAGGAAAAGATTTTCCCCTTTGTATGGCACTGTGAAAATGTGAGAGAAAGGAAACCCATAGACATAGTGTGGCAGGCCAATACTTCAAATAAGAAAGAGGTAAAACAGGTTTTGATATGCCCATTTGGTATAAGAATTTGGGGAGTGAGTCAAGACAGTGACACTTAAATATCCAGAATCAGATATCCAGGATTAAAACCAGAAAAAGATAATTAGCACAGATGCAACAAAAGGGGCTACATAGCAAATAAGATTGTGTTTCAACAGAAACCTGTCCAATGAAGAAACAACAGAAACCCAATACTCTATAAGAAATGTCAACACAGGAAATGAAGGTGAAGTGATAAAAAAAGAAAACGTAAATTAACAATCAGTATAAGACAGATGTCTGCACAGAAGCTTAAAATGAGTTAGAACAGAAAGAGAGAATCCAAAAACAGAATATTACTTAAATGAGGACCCTAAAAATAAAGAAATAGTGTTAAGTATTAAAAGTGTAATAGGTAAGAAAATGCAGAGTTGTAAACTATTATCTGTCCAAGGGAAACATTAACTTAAAGAAAAAGGGAATTCACAAAGAGGCTTACTCAGATACTAGAAAAGTTAAAGGAGAAGGAACTTTACCTCCAGCACTGCCCTTTGGTAGGGAGTAAACATATAGGAAGCTAAAGTACTACTGTTTTGAGTCTACATCACATTGTCAAAAACAGTAATTACTGAGTCACTATTCAACAAACCCATTTTGTGGAAATTTCACTTCATTGAATGGCCATTTAATCAAAGTTTTTCATAGGGAAAAATGTCTGCCCAACCTTTCACCCATCACAAAATTCTAAAAATTTAAAATTCACCTAAATGGGGGGCTCCTCCCCAACCCCCCAATGTGGGGGGCTGCACCTTCCACTCCCCTCGACTAAATATACCAACTTTGAGACCACACTACAGTGGAGAAAAAGGCAAATTCCCAATGATGGCCAACTGTTGTTTTTCCCTATGAAAAACTTCTATTAAATGGCCATTCGATAAAGTGAGATTTCGACAAAGTGGGTTCGCTGAATAGTGATTCAATAATTAGCATTTTCAACGATGTGATATAGCTTCCACTGTTTTGGGGACACGAAATTGTACCTTCCACTTCAAGATGAGTTATTAAATATAATAATGCTGAATTAATGGACTAACAGGTAGGCCGTATAAACTTTAGAAAAGCATGATGGAAAAATACTATAACCAAAACAAGAAAGAATATAAATAAAGTTGTAAGTTATTATAGTGAATGAAATGTTCTGATTATTGCTCACACCTATGTTGATAATAGATGATCCCTCATATTGAGCAAATGAAGACAGAGAGGGATATTTACACCTATTGTTAGTGTCAAAAGCTAATAAGGCACTAATAATGAAGATAGCCCATAGCCATCTGTTACAAGGTTACCTGGGTTTGGACAAAACTAATGTAAGACAGCTAGCCAGCTTTTGTTATCCAGACATAATGAAAGAAACAGAAAATATATGTGCTTTTTCTCAGAAGGTCAGATAACAGGACTCCATCTTGGAGTTAAGAATCCAGTGATTCTGATGCCTATTATAGATGTGCCAGTTTAATGTATTGCTATGGACAGTGCAGGGCCAAAATAAATAGCAGTGGGTATCAATATATGTACTAGCAACAGTGACAGTATTGCAAAATTTTGAGAAATGGTACTATTACACAAAGCTAATGCTAAGGCTACTGCCAGAAAATTGGTACTGTATTCTCTTAAGTGGGTATCTCTTAAGAGAGGCTTAGTGACCAATACCCTCACTTTAAGTCAGAGGTACTTCATCAGGTATGCCAGTGTTTTAAAGTTAATATGTTAAGCACCATTTGTAGCCTGATTGTTTAGTAGAAAGGTTCAGTATAACACTGAAATCCATGTTAATAAAAGCAATTGATGCAGACAGTAAGAAATGGGACTAGTTGTTGCTCTACTTTTTTGTGATAAAAGAGCTGCTTCAAGACTTAGCTGAGTTTATCCCATTTGAATATGCAAGGCAGGCATCCCATGGGTCTGCAGGATTATGACAGAGACTTAAGGAGAAGAAAAGACACTATTTCAAAGCATGATAAAACACTATGCTGGTTTACTGGATTCACCAAAGCCCAGAAGAAGAAGAAACAGTGAGTTTATAATAACAATGCCTGACTTAAAGAATTTAACCCCGGAGGGGGGGGATTAGTAGTGGTACATACCACAGAGAACAAATTTCTGGCTAAATGGCAAGGGCATATGTGGTGACTAAAAAAAAAATGCAGGAAGTACAAGGTTAGACAACCAGTACAGAAAGCTGTAGGGTAAGTCTATCACACTATTACACTCAATTGTTGGAAAGAAGTAGAAAGTTACGTAGCTAGTGTGCAACCTGAAATTCTTATAAGAGAATCCAAATAATCCCTAACAGAAGTACAACTAGACAGAGGAATCATTGCCAAAGGTACAAAAACAGGAAATAAAAAAAAATAATAATAAATAAAAGATTGCTTTCAGACATGCATTGGAATGATAAATGTATAGAACATAACAAGAGGCAACACTAGGTGTGAAGGTTAGACTGAGACCTTGCAGAGTACCCAGAGGTACACAAATAATTAGACATTTAAAAAGATGCTCAAACTAGGAGTGATAGAAGAGTCCAAAAGTGAATGGGACACTCTTATAGTTCTAGTTCCTCAAATTGATGAAGGTATCAGGTTCTGTAATGACTTTAGGAAACAAAGCATTTCAAAGTTCAAGATTTATCCCATGCCAAGAACTGATGAATTGGTAAGAGGACCTAGGAAGGCCAGATACTTAACACTATACCTGACAAAGCAGATATTATTTCACTGTCTGCTAAAGAAACATCCTTTGTACCTCCTAAAGGTTTATTGCCATACAGGGTGCTACCATGTCCTACATTTAACTCCAGCCACCTCTCAGAGACTGACTGATAAAATACTGGAGTCCTGCTCACACTATAATGCTGCATGCCCTGACTGTGGTAATCTATCATCACCAAAATCACATCTAGAAAAATTAGAAGCCATAAAAAGTAATGTATACTCTCCACTAAAAACAGAAAAGGGCTTTTCTTTAACTAGCCAGATATTACAGAAAGTCTTATATCTAATTTTGCAACAATTATATTTCATTTAACAGTTTTCATAAAAGAAAAATATATTGTTAAAGTGAAATGGCCCTTGAGGTTGATAGATTATTTAATAAGCTAAAAAGAATAGTATATAAAAAACAGTCTTAGTAACTCCTAATATTACAAAATAATTGATCATCTACATGAAGGCAAAAGAGGTAGGTTTGAGAACAGTGGTATCTCAAAATACTGAAGATACAAGAAAGACCCAGCCAAGCTAGAGTCTCCACTTTGTAATACCTGAAACCACCTGTGGTGGAGGCCCATGGAATATATGTGGATGACCCCTTAAGGACATAACAGTGTTTCAGCTACATGGCTTCTGAATGTCCATAACTTTTTACTTTTTTAAGTCTTTATAGGAACAGTCAGTCCAATAAAGCCAAGCCCCATTAGCTTTATTGGCTTAAACATACCTATAAAATCTTAAAAAGTAAAAAGTCATGGGTATTCAGAAGCCATGTAACTGAAACACTATTATTTTCTTAAGGTTTTTTTTACATATATCCCTTGGGTCTCCACTGCATGTGATTTAAGGTATTACATAGCAAAGACTTTAGCTTGCCTGGGTCTTTCTTGGAGTTTTTACCGAATGGTTTGTTTGTTTGTTTGTTTGTGTGATCTTTTTACCATTTGTTTTGAAAATACTGAAGGTGAGAAATGAAGCACTGTGAGCACCCTGAAGTTTAGTTAGCTTAAACTGTCAGATAGTGGACAGGGTCCAACTACAGGTCAAAACAACTAGAAAAATATGAAAAAATAGCCTTCTGCGATATTTGAGCTAACTAAAACACCAAGCAGCAGTAGTAAGAAATATTTGTAAATTAAATGCCAAACAGTAGTAAAAAAATGTTGTTGCTACATTCTAGGTCTTCAGATCCAGGATCTTTCTTTCATTTTAGGACTGGTAAACTCTGGAACATGATCATTGACCACAACTCTGATCTGTGATATATAACAATAAGTATCCTTTTTTGTTTGTTTTGTTTTTTGTTTTTCTTATTTTTACTAATTATTGCTTATTCTAACCATTTATAGCACCTTTTTATTGTCTACTGCCTACTTTTTACTGTATTTTATTGCTATAAACTAATATGCACTGTGTACTGAAATTGACTGCCTTACAGGGCCTGTTAAATCACTTTTGTTAGTCCAGATACAGGTTTTCTGCATCTGGGCCTGTTTTTTTGTTTGCAGTGGCTGTTTGTTCTAAGCACATTTTCCAGGCCATCTTGGATTAGCAGAAGCCATTCTTCACTTTAGTGAGAGGATCATGTTGATTGGATGGTATAGGTTGGCTGGCCTAGGGCTTGGAGTAAGCACTCAATGGTTCTTCTGAGCATTTTTTTTAAGTTGTTTCAGGTCTGTACTTTCTGGTATTTAAGCCCTATTCTTGAGAGCATTTCTGCTTATTCACACTGAGCTGAACGGAGGAGGGTATTGACCACAACTCTGATCTGTGATATATAACAATAAGTATCCTGTTTTATTTTATTTTTTTTTTCCTTTGCTTATTTTTACCAGTGATTGATTCTAACCATTTGTATCACTTTTTTATTGTCTGCTGCCTACTTTTTACTGTATTTTATTGCTATAAACTAATCTGCACTGTGCACTGTAATTGATTGCCTTACAGGGCCTGTTAAATCACTTTTATTACTGTCACACTATTCGTAAAGCTTTTTTAACTAGTTTCACTGCGTGAAGGGTATTAACTGGAAATGTTCACCATTTGTTAAGCATCTGATTGTTTCTTCTGATTTCCTGCCTTGGAGTGTATCATATAACTGATTTGTTTGCAGTTAAAAGCATTCTCTAGCATCTCCTTGCTCCTTTATATGTTTAAAACTTTCATTTAGTGTCTCACTGCTGTTTTTCTGCTGTGATAAACATTTATGTAGTGTTTTCTGACTAAAATAGTGTAGCTAGTAGCTACAACACAGTCTCCCACCCTCTCTCCCTCCATATTGGTTTCTTGTTCTTATACTTGGTGGCTTTGCATTTGCCTGCCCCTACTGTAAATTTGATCTGGGATGCTCCTCCCAGTCCAGTGTCATTAGCTCATTCTACCTAATACAGAGAGAATGTTTGGGAAGGCCAGCCTCCTTAGTTTCTTAACCTTGAATTATTTTCTGTTCCTCCTTTCTCCTTTTCCACTTTACTAAAAAGAAAAAAAACTTTATTCCGCTGCTTTTACATTATTTGTGTTTCTTCCTCATACTCTATTACTTCAGCTTGCTTTTTGTACTACTTGTTCTCTAAAGGGTTTAATTGTTCTTCTCTGCTGCATTTATTACTGCTTGTTTTTAGCCTGTTTAAATTTTAAGTGTTATTCTAAGCCTTTTTGTTTTATTTAAGCACTTGGGCTTAGCTCTCCCTGGCCTCTCTCCCTCAGATTCTGACAAATATGAATGGACAATTTCCTACGGTTTCTCCTGCCAGCCTGGTTGATATGGGCATCCTGAGACAGTGTAGCAACTTCCTCATGTACACGGACAACGATCTACTACTACACCTAGCAACACAATTTGTGAGAGATGCAATTACATAAAGAAGCTAGAGTCTATGCCCTCTCCCTCACAAGCCAGTATATCTGGCACTGAGAAGGTTGTCAACACAATCACTACACCTTAAACACCACCCACAACTATACAACACACACCCACATATGCAGAGGTTCTCAACAAAAACAAAGCCAAACAAAGGAGACTTTGGAGGAAAAACACATGTGAACTCCACAGCCCTCCACACCACATACCATGCATAGTCCACAACCACTAAGGCCTAACCATAAACCCAACATATTAGTCATAGGAGACTCCATTGTGAGGCACATGGATGTACCTCTCGCCAGACTGGATAAGGAGAAAGTCACGGTTAGTTGTTTGTCAGGTGCCAGAATCCACCATATCACACATGCACTCAAGTCTCTCAGCAACAGGTACTGTTATGACTGTCATAGTCTGTGTTGGAGTGAGCAACTTGAGACGTACCTCCCTGGACTATATGAAGAGAGACATGATTGAGCTAATTGAATATGTGTCCCAGGCAGGTATGTCCCTAGCCTTAAGCAGCATTCTACCGTCACCCAGAATGATGCCTTAATACAAACAGAAAATGATTGACTTTAACAATTGGCTTAGTTTCTGGTGTCATTCCAGGGGATCCAGTACCTGACAGCCTGGGAAGATATGATCAATAGACCAAGATGCTTTGCTAGAGATGGCCTGCATCTGTCTCACTTGGGCTTCAGGCTACTGGCAAAGGCCCTTGCCTCCCCCATACTGCCTTTTATAGAAGAAGTCATGAGGTCGATACTACCAACATAAAAATTTCAACAAAACGCAAATTAAAGGTCATGCTGCTAAATACTAGGAGTCTAAACAAGAAACTGCACTAATTGAAAGCAGTCTTAACCCTGGAAACTGCTAACATTTGTGCAGTCACAGAAACCTGGTTCAAAGCTGCAGAGAGCACCCCAGCCTTACCTGGTTACTCATGCTATCATACATTCAGGCCCCAAACTGTGGGCAGCAAAGCCAAAAGAGGTTGAGTTCCAATATATATTAAAGACACGCACACCTCCAGGCTGGTCAAACAGTATGACGCACAGGAGACACTCAAGGTGCAGTTAACCATTGACAAGACCCCTATACAAATTATAGCTAGCTACAAGCGCCCTCTTCAGATCTATCAACATTCAACCCTTTACCCTGATCCTGGCTGACTTTAATTACCCAACCATAGATTGGAAAAACTACTCATGCCAGAATACAAATGCCCAGAGATTCCTCAATTGTATCAGTGCAAATTTCTTGAAACAGCTAGTCAATACCCCCACAAGAGGTGATAATATCTTGGACTTGGTATTAACTCAGGCATAATAGATAAACTCTCTCAGCTAGGCATCAATCCATATGTTACCAGATGGGTAGCAACCTGTCTCACTGATAGAACCCACCAAATCAAAATAGGGGAAGCCACCTCAAGCAGTAGACCCGTAATGAGCGGTGTAACCCAGGGATGAGTCTTGGGGCTTCTGTTATTCAGGACAGACTTCTCTGAGGTGCAGGCCAAAACCAGTGGGCTATGGCTGACCAAGTTTGCAGATAACTGCAAGCTGGGCACAGTCATCAATTCCCCAAGTGATGTGGACGTCCTCCAAGAGGGTCTCACCCAAACAAATGACTGGTGCCAGAAACATGGCCTCAAGCTGAATGCCAAAAAATGCATCATCATCCCCTTTGGGGAGAGTGACATCCCCACATATTATCACATTAATAGCAACATACTAAGTACACAGTCAGTAGTGAGGGATTTGTGCTCCCATGTTGAAAGCAACCTGACTTTTGACCACCATGTTGCTTCCATTGTACAAAATCTTTCTACATGACCCACCTCGTAAATTAGGGTACCTCATCCATGGACAAAGAGGTCATAACATCCCTGTATTCTTCCCTTATAAGGCCAATTATTGAGTACAATGCTTCCTTCAGCATGTACCTCGCAAAGCACGTGCAGCAGGTGGAGAGACCACAGAGGTTCCTCATCAGGAGAATCCAAGGCCTCAAACATCTACCCTACACAGATAGGCTAAAAGCCTTTACTCAGTTTCATACAGACTCCTCAGAGGTGACCTCTGTCTGGCATACAAAGCAAAGTCAGACCCGCCTTGATGGGACTGCTGCATATCCGCAAGTCAAGCTCCACTCGAGTAACCCATATGCGCAACCTCAACCTGGTCTGTGATATCAATAGGATTTGTTGGCAGGACAGATTTGTGTCCCAGAGACTCCCCATCTGTGGAATAGACTCCCTCTTCACATCAAGCAGAGTACCTTAATATATATATTTTAAGCGCAACCTGGATAACTGGATGGGAAACAGAAAATACACCCCTGGGATTTCACCTGTGTCCCTGCTGGACAGGGGCTTTGGGTCCTGACTTGTCTAAACATGGACTATAATCTTGGCTAGGCTTATAAGGACCTCAAGGCCAATAGCCTAGTAACCTCCTATGATCCTATACCATTGCACATAAGACCTGTGTTAAGGCCTGTTAAAAATCTGTAGATGCATTCTTCAAAAATAGTTTAAGAACAAGGTTTGTCAATCAGTGGTACCATGGTATGAAGAACATGAAGCTGTTTTTATTCAGAAAAGTGAAGACATTTTGAGCACAACAAGATTTTTTACTACTGTTTGGTGTTTACAAATATTTCTTACTACTACTACTGCTTCATGTTTTACCTTAGCTTGAATAGCTCAAAAGGCTATTCTTTCATATTTTTTTCTAAAATACTGAAGGTGAGAATCATCCTGTGTGTGATCAGTCAAAAATTAAGTAATGCTGAAAGTTATATTCAGCCATGGAAACAGTATGGCTGCCTCTAAATTGAGCCTTTTATTTATACAATTACTACCACTTGGGTAGGCACTTCAACCTGATAACTGACCATGCCTTTATAAAATGGCTGCATAAACGAGATGGCAACACAGAATTATGCCACTGGGCACTATCACTCCAGCTGTTCTAGTATCCCATGACCCATAAGCCTGGACTAGTTAACAGGAATGCTGATGGGTTGTAGAATTCTTACAATTCATCACCGACAGTCCAAAACCAATTATTTTGTTCTGGGATGAAGATTAATTGTAGCATCTTGCCTGAGGGAAATGGATAGTATGTCTTTAAGTGTATAAAGAGACTTGTATTTGTAAAACTCTTACTTTATCAGTGTTCCATTTTTCATTTTCAGCATTATATATTACAATCTCGAGGCCCGTTTAAGCCATCTAAGAGCATACTCATTGGTAAACCTTGTTCTTAAACTATTTTCGAAGAATGTATTGACCTGAAGTATTTCCAGCTATGCCAGGAGAAGTAGACCAGTGGATGGGTAACATATGCCAGCCCAGCTAGCTGGAATTTTGTAAAAAATTAGATGCCACTGATTTGTACAGAAGCTTGTGTTCATAAATGTATTTGCAAAGCTGCTTGTGTTAAAAATGTACCAACAGTGGGTCCTGACTATATTGTAACTGAGGAAATGTATATATGTTAACAGAGGATACTGAAAGAGAAGAGGATAATCTCAGTCCAGCTAACGCTGATAAATAGTAAGAACTATAATTACTTAATTTAGGGCATAAATATTGTATCTTACAGTTCTGACTGCAACCAGAAATGAAATGCCTGTGCCAGAGAATGGTTTATTAGCCCCTATGGGAAGAGTGGAAGCATTTTATTGGTTTTTTTTATAACTTCCAGAAGCTGCAACAGGTCTTAGCAAAGCTCTATGTGATTTTGTATTATATTGCATATTATTGACACATATGTGCGAGACTTTGGGTCAATTGCTAGGAAAGAAAATAGCATGGGAACCAGAAGTCAGTTGACCAATGTATGTGATGTCATTCTGTAATCCATTACTGAAATAATGTTTTTTAATACTAGATGAGACTGAAGTCTCAGGGGACTCTATTTTTGGAACCTGATATAGAAGGATCTCTTACCTACTTCATCTTGCCCCAATCCAAGAAGTGGCCAGGGAAGAGTAATTCTTTAGATCAGTCAGGAAAATATAGAAAGATTAGTTAAGTACTGTTTTTCTGTATCTGTTTGAATCTATTCATCTATGTTATTCTAATATTTCCTGTGATGAAACTCTGGTGTTTATTGTAAATAGATATTTAGTATTTTCATATCCTTTTATTGTTCATTATTAAATATATTTAAATGTTTCATTGTAGCCAGGCCTTTAGAGAATATTTTAACCTTTCAGGGTACTCATATCTATTTGGTGACTCTGTGGCTACTCCTGACAACCTTACTGCATTGGTCATAACACTTCCCTTTGTATTAATATTAATTTCACTCAGTATAATTAGGTACCCTTGTAAAAGCCTTAGAGTAGCTGGCTTTGGAGTGTCTGGTGGCAGTAACTACCTTATAGTCTGGGCAGAAGGGGGCATAGCTAGTACATCTGTGCCAGCCTTTCCCAGGTGTGTGTGTGTGTGTGTGTGTGTGTGTGTGTGTGTGTGTGTGTGTGTGTGTGTGTGTGTGTGTGTGTGTGTGTGTGTGTGTGTGTGTGAGGATACTGAAAGAGAAGAGGATAATCTCAGTCCAGCTAACGCTGATAAATAGTAAGAACTATAATTACTTAATTTAGGGCATAAATATTGTATCTTACAGTTCTGACTGCAACCAGAGATGAAATGCCTGTGCCAGAGAATGGTTTATTAGCCCCTATAGGAAGAGTGGAAGCATTTTATTGTTTTTTTTTTATAACTTCCAGAAGCTGCAACAGGTCTTAGCAAAGCTCTATGTGATTTTGTATTATATTGCATATTATTGACACATATGTGTGAGATTTTGGGTCAATTGCTACGAAAAAAAATAGCATGGGAACCAGAAGTCAGATGACCAATGTATGTGATGTCATTCTGTAAGCCATTACTGAAATAATGTTTTTTAATACTAGATGAGACTGAAGTCTCAGGGGACTCTATTTTTGGAACCTGATATAGAAGGATCTCTTACCTACTTCATCTTGCCCCAATCCAAGAAGTGGCCAAGGAATAGTAATTTGTTAGATCGGTCAGGAAAATATAGTGAGATTAGTTAAGTACTGTTTTTTCTGTATCTGTGTGAATCTATTCATCTGTGTTATTTTAATATTTCCTGTGATGAAACTCTGGTGTTTATTGTAAATAGATATTTAGTATTTTCATTTTATTTTATTGTTTATTATTAAATATATTTAAACTTTTCATTGTAGCCAGGCCTTTAGAGAATATTTTAACCTTTCAGGGTACTCATATCTATTTGGTGACTCTGTGGCTACTCCTGACAACCTTACTGCATTGGTCATAACACTTCCCTTTGTATTAATATTAATTTCACTCAGTATAATTAGGTACCCTTGTAAAAGCCTTAGAGTAGCTGGCTTTGGAGTGTCTGGTGGCAGTAACTACCTTATAGTCTGGGCAGAAGGGGGCATAGCTAGTACATCTGTGCCAGCCTTTCCCAGGTGTGTGTGTGTGTGTGTGTGTGTGTGTGTGTGTGTGTGTGTGTGTGTGTGTGTGTGTGTGGGTGGGTGTGTGTTTGTGAAAATCAAATCTCAAAGAGTGTGATAGGCTTATACTCAGAAAGATAGTTCTTAATCCTGGCCATGCACTTTCTTCTTACAAGCCAGTTACCTACAAAACTTTTCTTTTTAGTTGTTCCATTATTCTTATTAACTCCTTATTACGCCTTAGTGACGTCAAGATATTTAACATCAATTGTGAGGCCCTCATCCAGATATCTTAAGATACTTTGATAGGAAGTATTCAAACTAGTCAGGCATGGATGACATGAAATGAATCAATAGTGATAAATGTCAATCCCTTTCAAATTCTCATCATGTAGTATGTAGCAAATAGATTGCTCAAAGCATTTTCCAAAATATAGGTTAAGCTTATAAGCCTGAAGCTATCAACCTAGAAACTTATCTGAGATTTAGGGACCGGAATCATTATATCCACCCTTAAGAGTCCTTTGAAACACATCTGCAAGGCATGGAGGCAAACTAACAGCTATATTGTATAGAAATAAAACCATTCAGGCTGTCAGGAACACCGGAAGAGTTTCATTTAATACATTCTTAACACTCTGACAACAGCATCAGTTGAAATTATAGAACAGTTGCCAAAGAAATTGATAACCTCAGTTAAAGTTAAGATCCATAGTGGAACTACCAAAAAGCCTTCTGCAAATACATCAGCCAGCTTATCAGGTTCATTGAGAAAATAATTGTCTTTTTACACAGATGCTTAATACTGTGTCCTTACAAAAAATCTAAAATTCTTAAACAATGCCTTCTTGTTACTCATTGAATTGTTTGCCAGTTTCTCTTTTTCTAGCCTTTTTTACCAGTTTCCAAAAAATGCTTTAACAATTAAATGGCCTATTTTATTACATATGCTAGGAGCATTTTTATATTTCTGCCACACCCATCTCATATTGTTTCTGTTTCATGAGAAACCAACTGACCACCATGGAAGCTGTCACCTCCTGTCACCTCTTAGTCTGAAGGACAAACATATCAATCTGTTTGTAAACATAGTTGTGCATGATTTCCTATCCCTCTTCTATATTTTTACGTTACACACTTTTCCACTACTTCCATTGTTTTAATTTAGAATCTAATGCTTCAAAATCAGTTCTATATAAATTTCTGGGTATTTTTTATTTAATGGGTTGAATGCAACACTTAATACAGATATGATCATAGCCCCCAATCACTTTCTCAAGCGTGCAGTTAATAACATGCACACTGCTACTGTATCACATCAGTGCATTGTCTCCTCTACTTGCTCCTTTTACTATGTGAGTATATTTTGTAATGTATACTGTCTTCAATAGTCCCATTTCTTAGAGCTGATTTACAGTTTGTCAGGAAATTGGCTGTATTAGTCAGCTAACGAGAAACTGATTGCCGGTGACTGCTTGTATAAAAGGTAGTTGCCTTAACAAGGCAAATTAAGAAGTTGATTATTCAATTGGAGGAGCATTGTGGGTCAGAATAGGGATTCTGACTTAAAACTTGTGAGTGGAGACCCAAGTCAGAGATCTTTGTGGGTTTTAATCTGAGGCACATTCATTTTCCTTTTATGGAGCTGATAAGAAGGACTGACATGGCCAGCAGCTGTAAATTTCTAATAACCTCTGGCTGGCCAGGCTGTTTGAGACTACTTAAAAAGTTGGATACTTCTGTGGGCTGTAGAATGTTGCATGAAGGTATTGTTATATATTGTATACAAAATGGTACTCTGTGCCAAGTGGGCTGTAGTTTTGGAGTAATAAATCCATGTTTTTAATAAACTTGTGCCTCCATTGTGTTCTATTAATGTATGCATTTATATATTTATATACGTGTGATGTTGATTTAGTGAAAAAAATAAGAATGAAAGTCCTGTTCTTTCAATAAAACACCAGTTTGTTGTGCTGATGTCACTGTCTGATCCTGGAAAATGTTTTACGGAGGGTGGGCTGCAATCCACTAACTTCCATTTACCCAATTTTAAGCACCTTTTTGGTCATAACAACAGTATGGAATGTGAGCAACACACACATACATGTATCTCTAGACACGCACACACACACACACACACACACACACACACACACACACACACACACACACACACACACACACACACATCTACAGATGTGTCTGTAAGATCATAAGTAAGTACTAGGCTAGCTGCTCTCACTGGCCATTTTAAGCTTAGCCAATTTCCTTTTTGTTGCTTGAATTAACTTATCCCATTTGCTATCTGTCCTTGAGAATCATTTTAAGCCTAGCCAGTTTCTCTTTTAGTGCTTAAATCAACCTATTCTATTTGGTGTTAGATTGGCCTTACCCATCCTATGGCTGATATTTACCCACAGACAGAACAAGTGGGACAAATCTTTATAGCCAACCCAGTATTGTTCCTAATTTTTTTCTGCAATGAAATAGCAGGACATAATCTACTGTAGTTTAATGTACCTCTCCAAAAGATCCTCATAGATGCAAACAATGCATAAAATGAATCCATGGCAGTCTTCTAATATAATGAATCACCAATGTAAATTATCTTTCAGAATTAGTACATCAAATGCAAACCACTGAACATCTGATTTTTAAAAAATAAGATACATCACTCCCTGTCTTGCAGAGGCCAAACCCCTTGTACCTACTAACTCTATAATTGCAAGACAGTGTGAAAAAGAACAAATTCCTTTACCCAGCTATAACCCAATCTCAATAAAATACTGTCAGCGCTGTAAGGTAGCAAAGTGAAAGCACTTTCCATTCTTCTCTACTTACACTTCTTGTCTTCAGAAAAACTCCAGAAGTAATGTAACTTTTTAATATAAAATATGTATAATAATATACATTATAGGCTCATAGGTGTGTACTAGACTAATGACCACAAGGTCCTTTTTAAGCTTAGCAGTGCATCCCAAATCTCTGGAAAGTTCTGGTATCTTTGATAAGTGTAAGCAGAGGCCTGGGAGATGAACCATTTATGTGTTATCTGTGCTCATTAGACACATAGATGCCAAACCAAGAATGAATTTTCTGTTCCACATCCAATTGTTCAACTTACACTTGAATTCTGTTAGGGAGGAACTCTGCTTTACATGGCTGGAGAGCCTTATCCAGAGAAGGGGTAGTCTCTGGGATGCATACATGTCTCTCCAGCAGGTCTTATTTATATCACGGGCAAGGTTTAAGTGTTTAGAAATGATAAATTTGGTGTTGTTTGTTATGCAGATATGTAGGAAGTCCATCAGGGTGGAATCTGACAATGTCTTGTATGCCAGGCTTAGATCTCCTTCAACAGCCTGTAAGGAGATTGAATACAAGGATAGGGCCTTGAGGTGTTCTGCATAGGATATGTTACTTATGCCCTGTATTCTTTTAGTGAGGAACCTCTGTGGGCATTCCAATTGTTCAATGCTCCTGGTTAGGTATATACCAAAGGGGGCATTGTACTCAACAACAGGTGTGATGAATTCCGAATACAGTGGAACAATGACCTCCTACGATCTAAATGAGGTCTAATATTCATTACATTGAACCTAAAAATATCAAGCAAAAGTGCTAAAAACTCAAGTAATTGAAAATAAAATAAAAACACATTAAACATTATTTTTTGCACACTCACTGCTAATTATATATACCAACTCCGAGATCACACTACAGTGAGGAAAGGGCAAACTCCAACCTTTTCTTGATCTTGCAAATAAAACAAACAGCAATATGTGACTTGTACTGGCTCTACTTTCTTTGAAATTACTTTACATCTCAACCACCTTAATGACACGTGTGTGTGTGTGTGTGTGTGTGTGTGTGTGTGTGTGTGTGTGTGTGTGTGTGTGTGTGTGTGTGTGTGTGTGTGTGTGTGTGTGTGTCTGTCTGAGAGAGACAGTAATTCCATTTGACTATCTTTACAGGAATGTGAGATTGCTACATTACCAGGGTTGTGAAAAATGCCCTTTCCCTGGTACTGTGTGGCATAGGTGTTATAATTCATAATTAGTAGGGGGTCACACACATAGTAAGTGCAGGGGGGCTTGCTCAATCCAAAAAACATAATTTCACTTTGCATGTTCCAAGGTTAAGCTTGTTTTAGTACACCAACTATTGAAATATCAGATGTACATAAGCTGTTGTATGACAATAGTCTGATTATTGGGCCTCAAATTACAGAGATTTCTGGCAACTTAAAGGGCAGTCTGTCACAACTGTGTACAGTCCTGAGTCATATGGATCTTTAAGTTAACCACAGCTAAACAAAGGCTTAGCAACATAAGTGAGGACTGGTGCATTCTAGCCTCAGGAAAATCCATAGCTAAGTCTTAATTTGTAACCATACGTCTCAACTGTCCTTGAATTTACATCATGTTTTTATCCTTTTCCATCTAAAATTGTTGATGTTCTGGTAAATCATTGAGGACTACAGTCAGTCAGTAGTGCCAGACATTAGAGTTTCCAACTTATTTCTCAGAAATGCATGCTAATGTAAAACCTGCCGTTCTGTTAATTTTTTTTAATGAATTAGAGTAATATTTAAAAGCTGTCCCTCATTTTGAGCCTTTGTCCCCTCTTTACTGCTGGCCTTGTCCAAAACTCTTTTGCAAAGAAATTCAGAGGTATGGTTTCAGGTATTTCACTGCATAGTTAAATCCTCTACTAAGCCACTCATCACATATTGAAAAATACTTTCTATAAAAGTTTATAGCTTGATACCTGTTACTTCATTAATAATCTATCTTACAATGCAAGGCAGGAACTTTGAAAAATGCTTTTTAATACCAAAATTAGAATATATTCTTCCTTGTACTTTATGCAAACCTAGCCAAGAACCTGCAGCAACTATACATAAATGAAATCCTCAGGTTTACAACTGGAGCACCATAGAGTGAGTGCCATTGCCTGACTATGTCCGAAGCTGGCTGACTGCCCATGTTATCTAGGACTAAACTCATGATAGTCATCCCGGGGTACAAATTACTCCACATCGGCATTTCACATATTTGTGCAATATACACAGACTAATAGAAACATTTCTTAGACTAAATATCCCTGCATCCTTTTTCTTGACCATTTTCACTGACTCACTAGCCTACTTATGTAATGCATTTTCAGTTACAGGTGTAGACATGTTCATTGAGGGAATTACCACCAACTCTAACTCCATTCAAGGTAAAGTTCAAATCATCACCTCAGAGAAGAATCATCCTGCAACTGTTTTATTGCAGTGAATAATTATTTCAGACTTTTAAACTTTACTTTTGTGATGACTAATGAGGTCCACAGCTTGACTGCAAAAGATGTCTATAACTTAATTTAAATGTTGTTTGTATACTTCGCTAATGTTGTGTAACTTCAAGATTTTGCCTAATATTCCTGTTCTTTTATGTTCTGGCTTTCATTTATTGTAAACAAGTTCATAGGTTCATAGGTATATACTAAGCTAACAACCTCTATGACCCTTATAACCCTAGCCATGCAACCCAAATGTGACCCATAAATTTGATTTATGTAGTGGGTGATTTAATGACTGCCTATGTCTGTCAGAGACATAGATAATAGATTTGGCTGAATTTCTGATTACCCATCCTTTGGTCCAAATTGCACTTAAATAGGGTTAGGGGTAAACTCTGCTTCATATAGACGAGGACCCTACTCCAGAAAATGGAATTCTCCAAAAAAGAGATATGTCCATAGCTTGGATATATATTTATCTGTTCATATATAAGTGCTAGGCTAGCTGCCCTTGCAGGCCATTTAAAGCATAGCCAATGTCTCTTCAAAGGTGAGAATCAAGCCCTGTACTTTGTGTCTGTGTGATAAACACCTTAACCATTATGCCAGTCCTCAGCCAAGGGAGGCTGGTTGTTTTATGTTCTGTGTTTCATTTTAAGTTGTGACTGAAAAGCCCCCCTAGTGGCCCTGTTCACTTACCTGTAAATACGTAAATCAGGAATCTTGCCTTATAAAAAGCAAATACTATCAAATACCTTAGCCATTCATATTATACATGTTTCCATTTAGATGGTCATTATATATTTTAATGTTTGTTACTTTTTCAGGTGTGGTCTCTGGGCAGCAAAAGAGAACATGTGCTGGATGCTATTTCACAGTGCGAACAACTCACAAAAGAGAACGGTGGACAGGAACGTCATGCCCCTTGGAGGCTATATTACCGGAAGGAAATTTTTGAACCCTGGCATGACTGCAGTATGGACACTGTCAGCACAGACCTCATTTATCATCAGGTCATCCGTGGCATCCGCTTTGGGGAATATCGCTGTGAGAAGGTAATCTTACCAGCTACAACATGTTAGCCTCCTGAATTATCAGGAGAGTTCCAATGTATAAGAAGAAACTACAGATATGCAGGTATAAGGTGATCTGATCCCCATATGAAGGTGTTCAGGTAAGGCTGATGTTCAGCAGCATTTTAATGATTAATACGTATAGAATGCTTGCTTTCATTAGATATTTTCTTTTATTTTTCTTATCTCAGGAAACTTATTCACAGGTAAAGGTGTATTTCTCCTACAGGTTAGTGGATCTAAAAAAGAAGCAAGAAGCTAGAGGCCTGTTATTCTCACTTGCATCATAGAGAACAGTGAAGCAAAGATTCTGTGTAGGCAGCTTGCTAGATTTTAAATGTTAATTCTCCACCTATGTCAAGCAGCATGGTTTCATGCAGCAACGGCATAAATATTCTAGTTTCATGTGAAATGTGTGCAGTAGAAACATTGGGTACTATGGATTCAGTGTATCTGGATTTCATCAAGGCCTTTGTCACTAACCTTATATGACTTTTAGAAAATGGAAGTGTTTTATGGGGCAGAACAGTGAGGCGTCAGGGAATGAGACAGTGACAGACTTCTGGGGAATTATCTTCAGACAAGTCAATAACCATTGTGGTGATGCATGGTTCATCATTAGGACTGATCATGTTTGGTAAGTTTTGTGTAAGATGTATCACTGTAGGCTGGGTAGTAAGAGAAATATGTTTTTTATTGTCTCAGAAATTGAAGGTTTAGTTATGAGAGACACGTTCTGCCTGAACTGGAGCATCTTTAAATGTGATCAGACAGGTAACAATGGGCATTTGATGCAAATAACTGAAAGGTTATGACCTTTAGTTTGTAGACACCAATAAAAGTGAGAGGGGTGGTTCTAAAGTGGAGATAATAAGAAATGGATGTAAAAAATAAAGTTTCTTTCATATTAAATCATGTTCAGCAATATAAAAGGGCAATGGCAAAAGTCAACAGGATGCTGTAGGTCATAGGTCAGCAAATGGCCCTTAGAAATTCTGTAGTCATCCTTCCATTGTACAGCATGGCAGACACTAGGAAGGCTGCATCAGGAATACTGTTTCTACTATTTGAAGCCACAGAGCAAGAGATCAAAAAGGTAAAGAACACACAGCAGTGAAGTAAAGAGCATATAACAGTTGAGGGGAATGGAAGGGTTGGGATATGAGGAAAGACCCCAACATTTGGCATGCATGCATGCAGTTAAAGGCAGATGTATTAAATGTGGCTAGTGGCCTGTGGTTATATGGAAGAGGGATGACCTGAAAGGATGAGACTGAAGAGAAAAGGCAAAGAGAAGTGAAGTTCTGAAGGATGACAGCTAGAAGAAAGATGAATCTATGCAAATGCAAGGAAATGTTTTTCCATGCAGAGAGTGGTGAGCCCCCTATCCACTCATGCATACGAATGTTAAAAACCTTCCTCCTCCAACACTTGCAAAAAAGGTTTCAGCTCCAAATCTTTAAAGTGATTTTCAAACTATGTTTGTCCAACCAGTGTGCTGACCTCTGTATACCAATTATGTTACTCAGACCATACCCCTAAATTGCATAGTTCCAAGGCAGTGAGATTTGGACCCTCTTCTGTCCATATTGTTCAAGAGCAGAATGAAGAAGACTACAGAATGCATTGTGTTAGTGCAACTCTGTGATTCCATGTTCACCTGTCACGCTAAAGACATTGTAATCCCTACCCACATGCTGATAAATTAATTCAGTATCCTGACATATTGGATCAAGAACAGTTAATTATTCCTTTTAAATAAAAGAGACAACAGCTATGTTTGTCAGGCAGTTACTAAAAGATGACATATGGTGGTACATTATGGAAGTATCTGGAAATGTGCAGTGATCAACAACTAACCTTCCAAGCACACTTGGCTTCATCAACAAGTAGAAATACTTTGTAGGGTAAAAAAAAGAAAAGAAAAAAAACGTCCTTACTGCTGATGGTAGGAAAGTTTCTCTCTTACTCTATTTCTCTCTCTCTCTCTCTCTTTTTTTTATGACAGCAATCAGCTGAATCTGCTACAAGTATTAACTGAGATGGCTGCTCCGTGGGAAAAGGAAAATTTCCCTCGCAACAGCTTAATTTAAAAGTACATTTTTGTAATCATTAATGGGAACACAAGTGGCCTTTGTGTTCAGTATATAATAACAGATGCAGAAAGGCAATAAGCGGGTTCCCAGCAATAGTGGTATTGTGTAGAGTACTGTAAGGCAAGTTAAAGGTATATGACCTTTTCCCCACTGTAGTGCGATCCTGGAATTAGTATATATAATTGGGGGGGCACAGCCCCCCCATATTGGGGTGTGTGGGGGGTATAGCCACCCACCTAGTTTGGTTGTATATTGTACCATTTCTGTTAAGAGGGTAAGTAAGTAGTTTTTAAGTTCTGGAAAGGGTTAGTTATTGTTGTTCTAAGTGTGCTTGTCTATGGTTTAAGATTTAGTTTGTTGAAATTCAGCATTGTAAGCTGTCGGTGAAATGGGAGTCAGTCAAATGAGTTGTCAGTCAAATGAAATTTAGGTCAATTGGGTGTCGGTCAAATAGGTGTCAGTCAAATGAGTTTTAGGTCAAGTGAAGTAGATCCCCTAGGGAACAGTGAAGCAAAGATTATGTGCAGGCAGCTTGCTAGATTTTAAATGCTATAAATAGTTTACTGCTCTACTACCTATATAAAGCTACTTCCATTAGGGAAGTATCTGGAAATGTGCAGTGATCAACAATTAACCTTCCAAGCACACTTGGATTCATCAACAAGTTGCAATATTTTGTATGGTAAAAAAAAAGAAAAAAAAAACTTTCTTACTGCTGATGGCAGGAAAGTTTCTGTCCTACTCTGTCTATTTCTCTCTCTCTCTTTTTTTTTTTTTTTTTTTGACAGCAGTCAGCTGAATCTGCTAGAAGTATTAACTGAGATGGCTGTTCCTTGGGAAAAGGAAAATTTCCCTTGAAACAACTTCATTTAAAAGTTCATTTTTGCAATCATTAATGGTAACACAAGTGGCCTTTGTGTTCAGTATATAATAACAGGTGCAGAAAGGTAATAAAGGGGTTCAATTTACGTTGTCAAAAGGGCTGTTCATCGAATGCCCTTTCATCAACATGTAAACACCAAACTACCAAAACTTTGAACGGCCACATAAGGGAATTTTTTCCAAGGGGAAAAAAATCGCTAAGCCATCGTCGGGAATTTGCCCTTTCCTCCATTGTAGTGTGATCTTGGAGCTGGTATATTTAGTAAGGGGGGCAAAGCCTCTAACTTTCTAGGGTGTGACAGTTTTTTTTTTGTTGTTGTTGTTGGCCAAGTGATTTTTTTCTCCTGGGAATAAATTTGCTTATGTGGCCATTCAAAGTTTTGGTAGGTCGGTGTTTACATGTCAGTACAAGGGTGTTCAATGAATAGCCCTTTCGACTATGTAATATAGACCCCAATAAGGTTATAACATAGGCAAATGAGTTGTCAGTCAACTCATGGATGAGGAGGTGGTTAGGATGTAAAAAGTGAGCAAAGAAAACTGAGTGCTAAAATTCAACATGCAATATATTTATTATATAAAGGTGTGTGTGAAGATCAAAAAAGCCTTATATCAGGGGAAAATTCTTCTGTTCCATACTTACATTACAATGAAAAAAAGGTAGACTCTGCTTGATAGGATAAAGTTGGTGTGGAGAGTGAATATTGAACCAGGGCATGGCAACAGAAACTGAAGAAGCAAAAAGTCTTAGGTGGAGATAAGACAAAAGGTCCACATGATATGGCAGAATAGTTATTAAGGTTATATAATTAGTTGCTTAAACACATAGTGCATGCCTGTGGTTATGGCAACACCACTATATAAAGATAGATCCAGATTAGAATGTGATTATTGCTGACTTGCAACTATTGACTTCTGTATAAAAAAAAAGCATCATTGATTAATGATTCACAAATGCTCTCCATTTCTAATTCATTTCCTTTGCCGACTAGGTTACCACTGTAGTAGATAAAGAAATTTTTGTTGATGTGGTGTATCTGAATTTTGACATTTGATATTGTTCCTTTATGAGGTGAAATGAAAAATTAAGAAATGTGTTGATAGGGAATAAAGTGCTAAAATGGACCAAAAATAGGTGGGTATTATTCTCCCCAAATAATGATGAGGCCACTTTTGGAGAGCTGTGTGTAGTTCTAGAAACTTTTTAGTAAAAGAGGTACCAGGCTGACTGGGAATGTCTCAAAGAGATATCAAAAATGGAAGGAAATAAGGCAGGTTTGGGGTATGAAAATGGCTTCAGGAAGCAGAGTGTGTATACTGTGGAGGAGGTGCAACAGTGACATGAGATGGGCACAGCGTATTGTAAGGGGAAATGTGGAAGGAAGGAATTTAAAGACGGACATGGGGATGGAAGCCTGAATAGTAACTTGTCCAGTGTCACATTAAGGTATAAGCAAATGCTGCTTCACTTAGAGAACACTAGACCATAGACCTTCTGATTCACTGTAAGATTTCAGACACATTTAAAAACATTTACATTAGAGGTAGATGAGGTATGAAAGATGACACAGTTGCTGAGGGTAAGGCCCATAATTTCTCCTAGATGGACTGGCCAGGTTTGGATTTTCCAATGCTGGTACGTTTTAAATAGTTGTGTTAACTGTTATAGTGGTTCACACTGAAAATGGATCCTAGGGTCACCTCCGTTAATTAGTATGATTAGTCTGATTTCACAGGTGAACAGTGAAGTTTAACAATAATTCAGAGTTCTAAAGTTAACTTACTGTATCAGAAAATACCAGCCAACTTCTTATCCATCATATACCATGAAAATTAAATTAAGTATTACTCAAATTTCTGGTAGCAGCATCAGAGTGTCTTTATTTTGTCTTTATATCACTGTTTCTGCAGTTTTTGTGGTTTAGTATATTTACTGCCCTCTTCAGAATGTATTTTTCTGAGCATACTACTGAAATTACCATCAATATTCAGCTGAGGTTGCTCCTGAGTCCAGCTGCCTGACCCTAGATAAAATGAACATATGATCGCTGTTGCTGCTGACTGTGCAAAACACAAATCCTGTATCTTTGTTCCACCACCACTACTTAAAATATGATGCTGGTCCTGAAGAGTCTCCATACTCTTCTTTCAGGTTTCATTCTCAGTTTATATTAATGCTATCCTGCTGCTACCAGCAAGAACCATTCTGTGTATGGCAATTTGTGCATGTGTGTGTTTTCCTGTTCACAGAGAGAAGAGCTCGTGGAACTGGCTGCTAAACATTACTATGTGAAGTTTGGAAATGCAGTCGGAGGGGAACTGTTAAATGAAGTGATAAAGGAGTGCATCTCTGAGAAGCTGCTGTCTCTGAAGCCACCAGTGAAATGGGACGATCTCATAATAGATGCACATTCCCAGGTAAGATGAAAGTGGGGTAATATGACAATGAGGGGCAAGGAGGCACTGCTGAACCCACAGATGTAGTGGGGAAGGTGCAGAAATGTACAAGGCATAAAATAAAGAGTAATGAAATGTGCTTGGCAGTCTGATTTCACGTGGTAAAAAGGAGGTGATTTGCAGTTCATTTACAGAGACTAAAGAGGAGGTACATTTGGCATATCCAGGGATGACAAGTAGAATGTGTAGCATAGCACAACCCAAAATTAGTTGAACAAGTGATATGCAACATGTCCAAGGAGCAGCAAAGATAAGATGCTATATAACATATTCTAGAGGACAACCAATAACAGGCACAATGACCAGAATAAACAGACAGACAGGCAGACAGACAGACAGGAACAGGAAACACTGTCTAGGTAATAAGCAACACAGTAAATTTAAGGCAATCAGGAAGGAAAGGCTGCCACAGCCAAGGTGGGGTTGAGCAGCCATTGCTGGGATTTCCTTTGTATCTGTCAAGCATTTGGCAATGTGCAGCTAAAAAAAATGCCTATTTTAATTATAACTCAGAAGGACACCTAATGTGAAAAACAGAGTCTAAGACTTCATATCATATTACTGAGCTGACTGAATTAAATTTGCTAGCCAGGAAAACATCATTGTGACAACATCAAAAGGCATCTATGAAAAATAAAGATGACAATCAGAGCACCACAACATAGTTCAGAATCACCCAGCACATCTCAGGCAGTGCCATATGTGTGTGTGTGTGTGTGTGTGTGTGTGTGTGTGTGTGTGTGTGTGTGTGTGTGTGTGTGTGTGTGTGTGTGTGCGTGTGTGTGTGTGTGTTTGTATACTATGACATCATTATAGGCCTTAATATAGGTCACACTTGTGAGGCATTTCTAAGTTTAAGCCCAAAATGACAAAAGCTGTTATGAGAAGTAAGAGAATGATGCCATACTGGTGTGAGTGGGGCACAAAAAATTAGTCCCATGGACTGGTGGGAAATGGTAGAGGGTAGTACTGATGAGGAAAGCCCTAGTATCCAGTGTGGAATAACTGTAAGAAGTCGACAGAGCAGTGGTGCAGCTGTTGCTTTGTCGCCTCACAGCAAGAGGTTCTCCGGTTCGATTCTTGTCTGGTGTGCCTTTTGTGCAGAGTCTGCATGTCCTCTCTGCATTCATGTGGGTTTCCTCCAGGTATGTTCCAAGTCAGACTTTCCCGATAAACAAATGTTAAATAAATAAATAAATAAAAATAAACTTCCTACTTCAGCCATGCTGAGCTCACCGAAGCCTGTTTCAAATGTGGCTTGAATGTTGCAGTCGCAGTCATGACTATAGTCAATGTGAATAGTTATGTGTTTGTAGGACAGATGTAATTGCTGCACACTATATACCATCTAGTATGAGTTCAAGGACCACAATGGTCAGAAGCTGAAAAAACTATATTACTATTTTATATTGGTGTTCTGGACAATGTTTACGTTACAGCAGAACAAAGTAATTATCACTAATTCTTGTTTTGTTCTAAACCAAAATTACTAGAGGATTTATATATAGGTATACAGATATAGATAAATATCAGTGGACTTTGCATCTACAGAAGATGACATAATAATCTACCGAGGCCCATATTCTGTTAGAATGGTAGCGCACACAACTACTGCTTTCTTTTAGAATGACTGATCAAATTATCCATAATAGATTTCCACAGACATTCATGTTTTTCTCTGTCATGTTTTCAATACACTGACTGATCAAATTATCCATAACAGATTTCCACAGACATTCTTGTTTTTCTCTATCATGTTTTCAATACACTTAAAATCATCCCTTTCTACTTCTGCTATAAAACAGTGTAGCAACTGTAACTGTTACAAATATATTTACTGTTAAGTTTACTTTGAGTCAGCCAGTTTGTAAAATAATCTGCCATTTTAGTGCTATATTGTTGTAGTCTGTGCATCAAGGGAGCAAACTTTAACCACCATGTCACCATCAAGGATTCACAGATGTGTAAAAGTGCAAATCTGATTTACTTGCATGCACACCCATGTATGCCTACTCATATGCGCACACATATGAACACGCACACTTTTGTATTCTTTTTATTCCTGCTGCCTGCCAAACATCAAACATCCATCTTGTGAACCAATTAATCCATTAGCTTCCCTTAGAATGAAACACAATTGCAAGAAGCCACATACAGGCAGCCATCAAGGGTTTCTACATAGGGCCAAAAGTCCTTTCTGCAGTCACTGATATGCATATCAGTACCTTATATAATTCCTTTGTCATTGGTAACTGGCAAACATTAACTACCAACAAATATGCCCAGAGATTTCTGGACTTTATAAATGCCAGTACACTTGACCAAATTGACCCCAATCCACTAGTGGCATTAATCTTCTTGATCTAGTCTTTGCAAATATTCTTACAGTTGCACTGCCCAGCATGTTAGCTCTTCGTTTGTCAAATCTGGCCACATTGATGTGATATTATCTATGAAAACCTGCTTTGTGTCCTCTAGTAACTCTTCTACACTTAGGAATTAGCAGTTATTTACTACGTACTGATTTTAATAACCTCAAATGGCATAGCACCCTAGCAAACCTTGTAAATGAGGCTGCTGCCCACTCCCCTGAATTTTATTCCCTCTTGGATAAATAAATTAAGGCACCCATACCACTCCTGTAAAAGCATAATAGCAAGTTTTAAAATAATCACATATGGTAGGTATGTCACAGCAACAAACTCTAAAAAAGAAAAATCTGCTGGAAATCACTATAAGATGCCATCTTGAACATTATGGTAAATCTCTCAAATGTATCCTTGTGAAATGTAAGGCCAACTATGAACATAGGCTTGTAATTATTTCAAAATACAACTAAAAGGTCTTCTTCAGCTATTTTAGGAAATTAGATGTAGTCTACAGTTGTGTACTGAGCTTATCTCCAATGGTACCTCATTCTCTTACTTCAAAGACATTCCTAATATTCCTGTTGACAAATTATCTTTCAATTTCACTCCACATACCCTCCCCTTTCTCCCCTCCATTCCCCTCAGCCCCATCCTATCTAAGCATATCTCCAGATTTTTGCATTATATTTTGTCAGTGACCTTCTAAAAATTATAGTTTTCTGGCAAACATTTGAGGGTTGACGTCACTAAATTATGACAGACATTTGAGTTTAAGACTTCTTATCCTTCAGAAACTGTATGCTGATGCAAACCTATTATTCTAGCAACTTTCTAAGTTTATGAGTGCCATATATTTAAAAACTGTCTCTAATCTGGGGCCTTTGTCTAGAATTGCTGTGCTAAGAGTTTGAGAGATATGCATCTAAGATCAATTTAGAACAACTCCTTTTGTCACTTTCCAAAATTAAAAACACTACTTTTGTGTGTCCTGATAATATCCCTGGATGTGTGCCAAAAAGCATAGAGTTCTGTCTAGCAAGATACATCCATCAATAAACTCTTTGACCAGAGTCTCCATGGTTATGTTCCAGAGGTGTGGAGAATGACAGCTGTGGTGTCCTTGCTTAAAACTGCTCCTCTGTTGACCATGAGAATTACAGGTCTGTTTGTAAGCCTTTAGAAGGTATTAGAGCTAAAATTATAAACAATGATATAAGTTGTTGTTGTTATTGTTGTGTCTTTCAGCTTTTCCCGGTTAGGGGTCGCCACAGCTGAACTCCGGTCCGCTAATGATTGGCAGTAGATTTTTACGTGCTGACTTGCCGGGCCTGACGCACAACCTTCAATGAAGGAACGCCCATTCACGCATGTTGCCACACAGAAGATGCTCTAACTGAGAATCGAACGGGGCAACGTCTTACTGTGAGGCGACAACGCTACCTCAACTCCACCACCGCAGTTAAACAATGATATAAGTGACCTTAGATATTAAGAAACATACCATTTCTGCTTTGTAAAAGTTGTATCAAGGCTGTTTAGCCTAGATTAATTCTTTGAAAGGGTTACTAAGGCCATCAATAATGGATAAGAAGTCCACACTGTTTATCTGGACCTTGACATTGCCTTTGATTTTATTTCCATCCTGGGAGTGACAAATTCTTAGAGCTCAATAATAACCAATAAATAGCTCACTGAATTGGTAACACGTTGTCTGAAAGAGCCTATGTTAAAGTCAGGGGTATTTATTTTAGACAGAAAAAAAATGTCACCAGTAGTATTCCATGGGTCTCCTGAGCTCATTGCTCTTTGGTATATATTTCTGTGACATAAATGTCAAAGGACTATGGCTGACCTAGCTTTCTGATGATCACAAACTGGGAATAGTTATTAAATCTCATTCTGGTAGTCAGTTTCTCCATCAAGGTTTGGACCAAACAAATGCTTGATAAATTAATAACAGGCTTACCCTCAACATCAAGAAATGTAGCATAATTTCATTTAGTACATAAAATATTACTACTGCTTAACATGGCAATAACATTCCATTTAAATATGACACATCATGACAGACTCAGATGCTTATGTTGATAATCGACTTTTCTTTGACCACAACATCTCTAGTGGTTAGAAAATCCTTCTGCATTGACACTTTATCCTTCATTGTATCTCAAGGTTCAAAGTTATAGTCTCACTTTATTCATCCCAATTAAGCCTATCATTGAATGTAATGCACCCTTCAGGGAGTAGCTCAGTAAGCACCTAAACCAACTTGACAAACCTCAATGTTTTCTCACCAAAAAGATTCCTCGTCTCAGTACCCTTAGGTACGCTGATAAATTAAAAGCCATGTCCCTCTACTCAGTGTTATACGGACTCCTAAGCAGTGATCACTGCTTAGTCTTCTCTACTATGAATGACCAAGCACGCTTTGAACTCCTTAATGTAAATAGATCCAGCGGTAAAGTAAACACTTGTTGTCAGAGGAGAGTCTATTAACATACATACATACATACATACCCAAGTCTTTGATGGGTCTATATTAGAAGAACAAATGTTTGAAATGTCAAACAGGTTTTGTCAACATGTATTTAGTGATCTAAAAAGTGAATGAACACTGACAAGGTTGAAACTGATATGATCGAAATATTTTAGTTGGCCAACACCGTTCCCCTAGTGCCATAGTGAATATCAACATAAAATACAGTTAAATGTTAATATATAGATGTTCACCCATGATTCCAGGGGAAAACAGCGTTGCATTAGCCATTTTAGTCTGTACCATATGGGTATCGCAGAACTACTTCCTGGTAAACTGCTTTTTATAATTGTGATTGCTTATTACGAAAGACTTAAAAATAAACTTCTATAATTCTATATATCGTTCAGCCACTAAAATAGCTATATACATTTACTTACATAAATATTACTAGTCTTTCAATTTATTCCCTTTATTTGAGATAAATGAAGTAACATATAAACAATATGGTTACGTCACACATTGATTTGTGTCTGTTGGCCAACTATGATAATTCGAACGTAACTTTTTAGACCTTTAGAGCTTTCACTTATTATACAGTTTGCTAAATACGTGTTGACAGAAATGCATTCAACATTTTAAACATTCGTTCTTCTAATATAGACCCGTCCTTGATGATTATATGAGATTTAAGTGGAATGTTATTTATATGTTAAGCAATAGTACTCACAATGGCACATAAAATTCTACACCATTCTTAAAACACCACAGCCATCAGCAGTGCAGTAAAATGGTACAAATCCAAAAGGAGCCTTTAATCAAAGGACCAACACTTAATAGAATCCCAAAAATTCAGCAACTCACATGGGGACTCATACTCAGTAAGCAGAGCTAAAATGTGGAACAGCATTCCTTTCACCATCAGACAAATAAATGATCTCCTCACTTTTAAGACCAACTTCAAACTGCATCTAAATCATGCTAGAATTTGCAAATGCCCTGAATCTCCAGGTAAAAAATGGCCAAACACTCATAATTTCCTCCTGTTATTTACTTAACCATTTCTTCCCAAATAGCTCTTTGTCTTACTGAAGTGAATTTATTGCACTCTTCTCATGAGAAACAGGCACTTCTGTTCTTTCATTAGGTTACAAGTCAGCATGATTATAAATACGACCACATTACTTTGGATACCATATGTTGATAATCTCTACTGCTTAGCGGTCTTACCACATTTGCACTGACAATTTCCTGCTACCTTGATGCTCTGTAATTTGCACCAGTGTCATTTCTTAGAACTTACTACACGTTATATCTTTGCGTATTTCCTGTTTATTTAGTTTTAAAGAATTTTTGCATTTTAGTAGATATTTCTTTAGAACATTTTTGAACTTTGTTATAATGTCCATCTAGTGTTTCTTGAAGCTTTTCTCCCTGTGCTGCTACTGAAGATGGGCATTGAATGCAGTTAGAGTTTCCTTATAATCAAAAGCAACTAAATAAATACTAGCACATCAGCAACACCAGATAGTGTGACGGATGCCTAACGTGATGCATTTCCTTACTTCTGGAAGAGGTTGCCCCCTACCCATCAGACAAATTACTTCCTTATCAACCTTTACAAATCAGTGTGGATGACCAGATGGGTAATCACAAAATTTCACAGGGTTATGTGTAGAAAGTCTCCTTAATGGGGGACACCCTCTTCATCTGCCACCAGCATTTGGTGATGTGGCTGAGCTACGCAATGGTCACATCTGGCCATAAGGCCTAGTAACAACCTGTGAACCAATGAACATTCACACATTTAAGGACCTGTTATGCATTCTCTCCCTAATACACCATGTGTGCTTATACACATGGACCACTTCTTGGGAGAGCTAAGCACACGTCTGCTATCCACATGCTGCACGCACTTGCACATGTATGCATGCATATGTATGTGCATGTGTACTGGTGAGTATATGCCTCTAGTTTTATCTGTTTGATTATCATATAGACAGTGATCAACAGCACTTCCTCTGATTGACAGGAGCAAAACAAGTTTCATCAATCCTTTGCGGTACATGTTTTATGCAGGGAGCATGCTCCCCCCACCCACCCACAACACCAAACATAACTATACCCACTGTGAGATAGCACAATAGTGAATAAGAAAGAAAACTCCACTGTTGGCAAAGCTTATTTAGAACCTTTCCTACTGAGCATAGAGCATTCAATGAAAATGCTGTCAATCAAACAACAGGAACCCTGATTATCCACATGCTTCTGTGTGTTTGTGGAAGTATATGCATGCATGTGTCATTTTCAGGAAAAATCATCACTACAGCAAATGGGACCATGTCTGTTCACCAAAAATGGGAAAGCTGGTATCAGTGCCTCACTCCCATCCACCCAAGATGGTTCCTCCACCAACAGACTCATTAACTGAACAAAGGTGATGTGAGTCATAGTCATGTCTCCATCACTCTGACTAATGGAGCAAGCAATTACATATACAAATGTGAGTGCAGGCTCATGTACACACACACACACCGACACACACACACTGACACACACACACACACACACACACACACACACACACACACACACACACACACACACACACTCACACTCACTCATGTAACACACATACATATGCTCATGCATTAATACACAGCAGTTCATAGATAATCACACAGATGCAAGCAAATGCATACGTTCACCACCACAACATACACACACACACACACACACACACACACACACACACACACACACACACACACACACATACACACACGCTTATTTACTTGTCAGTAATCACTCGTTTGTGGCAACAGTTTCACAATATGTACCTTATTAATTTTCCATACAAACTATGGGCACTGCCATTCTATACTCCATCTCAAAATTTACTCTGCATGCAAATCCATTTGCAAGATATAACTGCACAATGACAGTTACACAGTCCTGGAAATAGGTCCATGATGACATGGTAACAGTCTGGGCCAGTTATACACATAAGTTTGGCATATTAAATGCAGGTTCAAAACTTTGGCAGGTCTAAGTAATCCTGAAAAAAACCTGTAGAATACTCATGTCAGGGAGCCATATCGCATACTGTGACAGTGTCATTCTGTAGTTGTATACAGAAGCTTGATGTAATGGTTAGCATACAGAATCACATTCAGAGGTACAGGTAAAATGGTCATGGAATATTTAATGCAGAGGGAGCAGGTAAAAAACTGTGCTTAAAGTCTGGGCTCAGATTAAAAATGTTTGATGTTATGGGCAGTTGTTTAAAATTCAATCAAATAAATTCAGTAAACAATCCACTTACTTTGGTTTGGCCCAGAGGAATACCAGACTTCCTTGAGCACAAGAGGAAAAGATCCTCCCATAAGTCAAAATGATGAACTCTATGAAGAGTGTGTGGGTAGGCAAGTATAAAGTGAGAGACTTTGATACTACTGGGTGAAGGTAAACCATGGACTGTTTTATTTTCTTTTTCTGCATGTAAATATATACAGAGGCTGGTTTCCTTCATTACAAATATGTGTATCAGTTCAGAATCACTAATTTGCAGTATGTGGTATTCTAATCATAATACTGTGTCATTTTAAAAGGATCTGTGTTTATGTGAGATGACAGCTGTTTGTTTTGGGAAATATAAACAAACAGAAAAAAGTAAGCCTTTTATGTCTTAGCATGGTAGATCAAAGGGTTACCTTAACTCCTGATGTCATTTGTTTTTCTTAAAGGATCCATATTAGAAAATCACTCTAAAACACACTTTGGCATACCTCTCAACCTCTGAGCAAAAAATGTGGACAAATGCATACATAAAAGTGAGACAAAGGACAAAAAATAGGGACACTTTTTAAATATTGCTGTTACAAACATAGAAAGTTGATTAACAAGTTTTGCATTAGCATGAATTTTCTGAAGGCTATGAAGTCTGAAATTCAAATGTGTCATTATTTTCTAACTTTAATATTTAATGATTTACCACTAATTTGCCAGAAAACCACAATTTTATGAAAAACAGACCAAAAATATAAGGCCAAAATCTGGACAGTCTGAGAAAATCTGTACAGTTGAGAGGTATTTGGTATGTAGCCTAAAGGTTTATTGCATGCACCCATTGTGATGTTAGTGGCATGATAGAGTTTCTGTGGGGAAACTGACAGGTGACCAAGGACTTTGCAAAATCATTAAAGCTAGAAAAACTGTAGTGAAAACTCTTATAGTGAACTCTGCTTGCACTTTTCCCACTGTTGTTCAACTGGCTGCATTAATATATATAAAGGAGTTGGGAAGGACTTTTTCCAAATGTGGTTGTAAGGGGCTTGCCTCTGCAAAAAATGTTGTCTGTTTGGTTTCCTGTTAGTGAATTTCACTAGCATTTTTCAAATGTATTTGGCTTTGCAGAAAAAAAGTTGTTGTGGCAACATGAATCCTTTTTGTATTCCACTTGCAGTTATTGTTATGTGAACTCCTTATATATTTACTTATTTATATATACATACACACACACACACACACACACACACACACACACACACACACACATATATATATATATATATATATATATATATATATATATATGCAGAAAAATGTATATTTACAAAGTTATTTATAGCCATCTGAGGTTGAATCTCTCACACGTACAGTGTGACATTTTGAAACTAAATATAATATTTAGCTAGTTTATAAGCTTGATTAAAGCCATAACTGTAATCTATCCAGCAGGCTGTAGGCTTATGCAAAGTTTAATGACTTCAGCTATACCTTATATCTGGCACAATTGTGGTTCCACTTGCCATAGGACCATAGTGACTCCAAAACCAATGACACATTCCGCTGTCTTCCTTTATATGGCACTAGCCACTCAGCAGTGTAAACTTTCTCTAGGTGAGTCTGTCTCATTGACTATCATAGATGTGATACTCTGACACCATGTAAAAATGGGAAACAGTTGGTTAATCACAGTGATGACAAGAGCAGGAAGCTGCAGGAAGCATGCAAATCTCTCTTGCCTGATATTGCACCTCATAAATACTGGGAGTACAGCTGAAGGCATAGGGCAATAGGCAACTACACCCCATTAAAAAGGGAGTTACTAGTCTTAGAGCTAGACTTTGCAGTTTCTAAAAGCTGGATTTGTGTCTGGGTGTTACTGGGAGACCAGGCCACAGTGATACAGTGTCCACAGTGATACATCCATTCCAGTCACTACCTGTTGACATTCCATTCCTACTGTGTGACAGCAGCCATGAAGCCCTGAGCTATTCACATGGCTGCACTCTACTTGTAACCAGGACTGTGTATGCATGCTCAGCTATTTATTATTTATCTACTGTGTTAACTGTGTTAACTGTGTCAGGAGGACTGGTCCACCAAATATTTTCAGCCACAACTCAGATCAATGCCGCAGTTACAAATTTCAACATAGAATTATATTTGCTAGAGATCAAATTATAACAGAACATACTAGTAAAATACTCAAGTCCAGGATTGCACAGCCTCAGAGAAAAATGCAAAGCCCAACATTTTTGAATCACTGCAAGCACACTATTACAAAGTGTCCAGTAGTGGTTCTCAGTTGTCAACAGTAATTGATGAGTTGCATCCCAGAGAAGTATTTTCAATGACCTTAAGCCTTGTCCAGCCAACAGCTGACCTAGGGTAGGGAAGCTGGTGGAGATTACAAGCTCAATTTGTAAAGTTTTATAGTGTTGCAAAATAACATACTGATGTTACTGGCATCTTGTGTTTCAATATGTTTACAAAATTACATATTCAGTATTTTATGCCTTAGCCATATATGCTGTCAAGTTTTCAACATCTGACATTTTGACTTTGACCTTTCTGCATCTGGTGGTCTTTTAGCATTAGGGATTTAGTAGTGCTCTCTTTGAACTACTATGCATTGAATAAAAAGCTAGTTAGCTATCCTCTCTCTTTTTATATTCATGTTGTGCTCTGTATTTTAGCTGTGCTTTGTTTTATGTTTAAATTATACTGATTGGCTTAACTGATTGTATGTAGCACCCCTTGCTTTGTGGTTCAAATCATAGATTGAGGTGAATTAGTTTGGACTGGTCTAGCGGGCGGCGTCAATTCTCGGCTGGGGTGCCTTCTGTGTGGAGTCTGCATGTCCTCCATGTGGTCGTGTGGGTTTCCTCCGGGTGCTCCGGTTTCCTCCCACATCCCAAGGACATGCTGTAGGTGGATTGGACACTCTAAACTGGCCCTAGGTGTGTGTGTGTGTGTGTGTGTGTGTGTGTGTGTGTGTGTGTGTGTGTGTGTGTGTGTGTGTGTGTGCGTGTGTGCCTTCTGTGGAAGGTTGGGCGCCGGGCTGGCAACTCGATGCCATAAAACTCCACTGCCAAACATGAGCAGACAGGTGATCTGCTGTGGCGATCCCTAACTGGGAAAAAGCTGGAAGAAGAAGTTTGGACTGATCTAGCAAGTAAATAAAATAAATCTAGATCAAAGCAGAACCCCAATGAGAATTAATATTATTTCTTGATGGTTGTATAAATGCCAATATACATATGTCATATGGAATCCTGCACATCTTAACCCAGCCTTTTTTATTTTTACAGTTTAAATGAGACCCCTGAGCGTGGATGAACAGCCACACACACATTGTCACTATAATTTTAAAGTGTGTCTGCTTAAATAGAACAAAGTGATGCAATTGGTGAATGCTGATCACCTATCTTACTTATAAGGAAGGTTTTTTATTGTTGTAACTGTTTCTGAAGACGTTTGCTATCAGGCTGACGAAAAGCGCTTAAAACAGTGGAATAAATAGTGTTATTTGACTCTTCTCGGACTGTGTTGCTGGTTTTTCGAACCTGTTTTTGGATTTATTATATATATGTATCTGTGTGTGTGTATGTGTGTGTCAGCAAGTTGTTAATATATATTACTGTAGTGTGTGGGGATACAGAGGGGGTATTTTTATGTTTTTAGCAGTCATGAACACCATTGTTATTTTCAGTCAATAAGCACTTAATCTTTAATTTTGATAAGAAAATAACTACCATGAAGTACAAGTGGCAGAAACATAAAAGAGGGAATGAATAAAGGAAGGACAGATTGTAAATATAAGTACATAAACAGGAATGACTGATGCAGAGCTGGGAGAAGATGTGCTCTGACGATGGAGACAAAGCAATATACAGAACAGTGAGGAACAATACCTGATGCATTTATGGGAGTGCTTGAAAACCTTTAGATGTCCTTCTATTCTCATGTTGCAGTATTCATAACCTTTGGGTTAGCCTCTGCCTAGTGACCCAAATGTCCAGCCAGTATACAGAAGCTTTAGTTACTGCAAGGTACGTGGGACATCTGAAATTGGCTGTATGGACTGTGGGTCATAAAAGTGATGTCTGCACATACCTTCCTCAGAACTTCTCTGCTGTCAGTTGAACATTGGCTCATCCTGCCATCTCTGATGTTGGATCCTGCGATTAAAGTTAAGTACCCCATTGGGGCCTTTTTTCTTATTATTTTCTTGGTCACTGCATGACTGCCCAGGTTCATGTCAACCAGAAAGGGAAAGTGTAGTTGTGGATGTCAGATCCCTTATAAGGATGCCTGCGACCTGTGTCTGTTTTGCCTAGGGCCCAACCACTACTGTAAGGCCAGCGCCATTTGCCAAGCTTTTGTCCCAAGACCCTTCACAGCCACCTGCATGCCCTTAACTTCTATCTGGAAAACCAACAACTCAGGTGTCTGGATCTTGCGATGGAAGGGCCGTCCGGTCATACTGCTGAGCCACCAAAAAGAAGGCCAAACTTTCAAGGCCTGAGTCTACTGTTGCTCCTCTCCCACCCAACGATCCCCCTGTGGCCGAGGTATGCCTGGAGGAACATATGGAACCAACTGACTCTGGCTTAGTGGTACCATTCCAGAGGCCACACAACCAAGCTCAGAAAGCACGTCCATGAAGGTTATGCAGACAACAGGTGCTGACAATGAGGACCTCTGCTCGCTGCTTGCTGCGAACATCCAGACTGGTCCTTTCCCCACTACTAAGGCTTCTGAGACAAGGTCCACCTAAGGCCCTATGCCCTCTAGGCCTGTCTCTTCTTTAAAAAAGAAACAGAAAACTAAGCATATCACTTCCGCTCCTGGGAGTGTGCCTGATTGACAAGCTTTCTCTCAAGGCTTGTTTAATGCCTTTATGGCCCTTAGGCTTTCCTTGGCTGCTTCTCCTGTGGCTGCCCCTCCTGTAATCAGCCCTAGGCCACAGACTGCTGAACCTCCTTCATTAGAGGCTAAGAACTCTTCAGATTCCTCTTCTGAGGATTCTCTATCTTACACTTCTCAGATGCTTCCCTAGAGGAGGACTCTGCTGAGGGGGACTCCCATGGGGAGGACCTGACCTTTGGAAAAACAGTCTCTTGAATGAGAGAACTTTTTAAATGGGACTCCACAAAAATGACTGAGGTCCAAAAGAGATATTCTGAACTACAATTGGATACCCCTCCACCTTCTGCAATCCCACCAGTCCTGCCTGCCTTTTTAAAAGCCTTTTCTGCAGTTTCTAAAAATCCTGAATTCCAACCCCCCTGCTCCTAGAAGACCTGACAGATTTTACAAGGTCCCAAAAGGGGCAACATTTCTAATTAAGTGTCCTGCTGCAGATCCTGGTACCATTCTGTCTCTGCAGACAAACCCTCTAGACTTCTACCCCCTCTACCTCAGTCCTTCCTTCTGACAAGGACAGCAAATCTATGGAGAGAATTAGCAAGAAGGTGTATACTTCAGCAACCTTGGCCTTTAGGGCCATCAACTACCAGACACATATATCTAAGTACTCTCTGGCACTTTTATCTCAGGCCTATAAGTTTTTGAATGGCCTCACTGATTCAGCCACGAAGTCCCAGATTTCCAGTCTGATCTCCTTGTCCTCACAAGTGACAAGACACTAAATTGAATGCAGTTATGATGCTGCAGAGGCCTCGGCCAGATCTGCAGCCTCTGCCTCAGTGCTCAGAAGGTACTCTTGGTTGAGGCTACAACCCCTTCCTGATGATATTATGGTTAAACTTCTTGATGGCCCCCTGGATGATACTGCCTTGTTTGGCACCCAAGTGGCTGAACTTTTCAAGGCCCTTCAACAGAAGGGAAAAGAACTACAAGACTTGAAACATTTGTTTTTGTCACCAATTTCACAGAAATTACCATACTAAGACCCAATTTATTAGATAACATTCCGGTCCTGCTCCTCCTGCTAGGAAAAAGCAACAGCCACCTACTAGGCCTGCCCAGACACCAACCCAGAAACCCTCATTTCAGGACAAGTCAGGTAGTCTGTGACTACCTGCCTACTCTCCTCCCTCTGGGCCCTATATCCCCTTCCCAGAGACTCTCTCACTGTCTCTTGTTCTGGGAAACCATAACCTCATACAAGTGGGTCTTGTCTATCATAGAAAAAGGTTATTTCATGACTTGGGTCATTCCTCCTATGTTCAGGGGCATCCCTCTGCTACCAAAGGACCAGCTGCCCCTATTCCAACCAATCTTGGACAGTTTTCTCTCTCAAGGGACTACCCAATCGGTCCGTGTGTCAAAAAAGGGAAGGGACATTTACTCCAGACTTTTCCTGATCCTGAGAAAGGATGGTCCATGGAGACCCATACTGGATCTCTCGCACCTCCACCTTTTCCTTCATATACCCACCTTCGGCATGCTCACCCTTCAAACTCTTTTTCCACTGTTAATGCTTTAGGTATTTCTCACCACCTTGGACATCAAAGATGTTTATCTGCATATCCCCATCAGGCACAAATACAGGAAGTACTTACGCTTCTCTGTGGGTTCTTCACATTTTCAATTTTCTGCTTTACACTTTGGACTATCTACAGCTCCAAGGGTATTCACCAAGTGTCTGGCTTCAGTGGTAGCTTATTGCAGAGTCCTACGGATGCACATTTTCCCATAGCTGGATGACCTCCTGATCCAGGCAGACTGTTACAGTACCCTCTAGAACCATCTCCATATAGTAATTTCTGTTCTGCAGTCTCTGGGCTTCACAATCAACTTCCGCAAATCCAGCCTAATCCCCTCCCAGGACCAGGTCTTCCTGGGATGCAGATTCAGAACAGATGTTATGATGGTATTCCTCCCACTCCAAAAGGTGGAAAGTCTAAAGGAATACCTGTTGGCTGTCATCCATGCCACGGCAACAACAGCAAGAGAATTCCTCAGACTCTTGGGATATATGGCTTCCACAATCACCATGTTACCACTGGAAAGACTCCACATGAGAAAACTTAACTGTTATCTGAGGTCCACATGGACCCAACATTTCCACACTTTGGACCACACCATTCCCTTCCTGCCTTGCCTAAGGAAGGAGATCCTTTGGTGGGTGGATCAAGTCTCTCTGAATCCAGGACTTCCTTTGCAACCCCTAGCTCCGGTGTAGGAAATGTACACAGATGCTTCAGACCTGGGTTGGGGAGCTGCTATGGGTAGCTTTAAGGAGCAAGGCACATGGATAGGCCCCTCCAAGATGGAGCATATCAACACCAGAGAGATGAGGGCTCACATCTTTGCTCTGAGGGCCTTCCAACATGTTCTGACCCAAGGACCCTGAAGTTGTCCACGGCCAACACTACTGTTCTTTGGTATGTGAACAAACAGGGGGGAACAAGATCATATATGCTATGCAGACTTGCACTCCATCATTATTGTTTGTTATTTAGCAAAGTACAGCTGACTGAGTTCAAATTTGTTACTATACACAATTTTTGAAATAAATTGTTGTGCTTACCAAAAAATCAGCAAGTATATATTTCTTTGATGTAAGTCTCTGCACTTTAATGTTTTTAATAGAATGGTGTCAAAGCTGCATAACTAAATACAATTTACCCTTGGACTGACATGTATGTCTCCAATAGATAGAGGCAAGCTATAACTTCATGACCACCAATGCCCAAGCATAAATATAACCCATAAATAACCCCAGGGTATCAAAACTTGTCAATCACATTTAGGAAACATGGCTAGGCTTAAAAAGGCCCCTTGGGATTGTTAACCTATTAATCATCTATGAACCTAAAATCTGAATCCAACTTGAAGTTGGTTTGTTGTGTACTGCCTTTCTGATATTTTACCATAAACTAATATAAGAAGTATTTGCAATTTAAAACCTGTCCATTTTACAAGGACAGTTTGTATTTGTTTTTCATCAAGGGGTTGAAATTACTTGCCTTTGGGGCTTTTAATTACTTCTCACCCAGGCTTGTGGTAAAACATGTTTTAATCCCCACCTCTGTGTATTTCTTTTCTTTAAACAACTTTATTACATGCATTAACAGAAGAAAAAGCAAACCATGTTATTTTTTTCATGTACATACATTATACATTGCATATCTTTTTTACTTTGGAATTATCATCAGTCCTACATTACGGAAATTACTGAATTCCTGCCTTCCATTAAACCTCACTCCTCCTTCTGAATATTTTTCTGCATCTATTGCTCCCACAATTTCCATTTATTTCTATGCAATTTGCTCATTTCTCTTTTTAAAGATCCTTCTTTCAGTTCTTTTATCTCTTGTAAAATATTCAGTACTTCAAATATAGTTGGTGTAGACTTTGTTTTCCATTTTTTAATAGGTTCATAGGTGGGTACCAGGCTATCTGCCCAAAGGCATTTATAAGCCTAGCCAGAATGTGTTGGCTTTCGCCACCCTCTTAGATTAGTTCCCTGTGCCTCTGTCCAGCAGAGCCACTGAAGTGATCCCCGAGGTAAACCTTCTGTTTCCCATCCACTTGTCAATGTTTCTTTTGAAGAGTGTTAGCGAGGAGCTCTGCCTAATGTAGATTGGGATCTTGTTCCAAAGCACGGGAAGTCTCTGGGACAGGAATCTATCCCTCCAGCACATCCTATTTATTGTTGTGGTGAGGTTTAGATCCCTAGAGCATGTGGCTCGAGGGGATAAGGTTTTCTTTAGGTGGAGCATGTCCATTAATTCTGGGTTGGACATGGCCTTGTATGTCAGGCCAGAGATCACCTCTGAGTAGGCAGTATGCAACCGAGTACAACTGGAGTTTCTTCAGTCGAGCTGCATAGGGCATCTATTTGAGGCCATTGATCCTCTTGGTGAGGTACTTCTGTGGTCTTTACAGCTGTTGCAGGTGTCTTGTAAGGTACATCCCAAATGGGGCATTGTACTCTAAGATGGGTCTGATAAGTGATGAGTAGAGGGGCACAATGACCTCTTTTGATCTGGATGCGAACCCTTTTGTGATTAGGTGGGCCACGTAGAAGGATTTTCTAACCACTTTGGCAATGTGATTATCAAAGGTGAGATTACTATCTACTTGGGTCCCCAGATCCCTTATTACGTCTTCCGTATTTAGGAGACTACCACCTATGTGGTAGTTTGTGGGTACTTTGTTTTTTCCAAAGGGGATAACTATGCACTTTTTGGCATTTAGCTTGAGGCCATGATTTTGACACCAGGTATCTGTCTCATTGAGACCCTTTTGGAGGATGTCTGTGTCAGCCGGAGAGTCAGTTATAGTCCCTAGTTTGCAGTCGTTGCGAACTTGGTCAGCCATAGTCCTCCTGTGCTTGCCTGTACCTCTGAGAAGTATATGCCGAACAGGAGGGGTCCTAGGACCAAGCCCTGGGGAACACCACTTGTAACCAGTTTAGAGTCGAACCTAGCTCCTGCAACTCTCACCATGTGGGTTCTGTCCGTGAGCCAGTTGGCAACCCATCTAGTGACATAGGGGTTTATGTTGAGGCTGGTGAGCTTGTCTATAATACCAGAATGGGGAATGGTGTTGAAGGCCTTAGCGAGGTCTAGGTAGGCTCTGTGTACCACCTTTCCCTCATCTATAGCCTTGGCAACTATCTCAAAGAAGTCCACCAGGTTTAGGAGGCATGAGCTGCCCTTAACAAAGCCAAACTGGGTAGGGTCCAGTGTCTGCAGGTTCCCAATGTTTCTGTTAATGAGTTCCATGATGATGCGCTCCATAGCCTTGCAGACCAAGCTAGTCAGGCTTATAGGGTGATAGTTCCCGGGGTCTGTTGTGGCTCCACCTTTGTGGAGTGGAATAACTGTTGCTGTGCGCCACTCTACAGGTATGTAGCCTGTGGAGAGGCTGAGTTTGAACAGTGTGTTTAGGTGAGGGGTTAGTTCATCTTTGAGCTCATGTAGTATGCAGCCTGGGACACGTCCGGTCCCATTGATGCTGTGTTTTTCACTTTGGAGCGGGCTGTTTTAACTTGAGTGTCTGTGATTTCAGGGACTCTACATTCTTCTGGTATGGTTATGGGCCCTTTTGGGGGTGAGGGGGGGGTGAAGTTTGCGCTGAACCTGTCTGCCAGGATGTTAGTGATATCGGTCGGTTCAGTGTATTTTGTGCCATTCTGCACTAACTCCAAGTAGATCTGAGCATTGCCACTTAGATTCTTGACATAGCTAAAGAATGCCTTGTGGTTATCTTTGGAGTCCTTGGCAATTTTTCTTTCAAAGCTCGCCTTGGATAATTTTATGAGGGATCGTAGTTTCTTGCTGATACTGATCAGGGATGTCTTCCTTTCTTGGGATTTTACTCTTTTCTGTACTAGTTTCCTCCTTCTATTGTATAGCTTGTTTATGGCAGGAGTCCACCAGACTGGTTTCCTTTTCTTGGAGAAGTGAGTCTTGGTTTTGCTTGGGATGGCATGATCCATGCATTCTTGTAGCTGCCCATAGAATGCATTAGTAAAGGATTTTGCAGCTTGGACAGTGTTATCCTTCAGCATGGGGGCTTTGAAACTTTCCACCTCGGTCTTAAGTAACGTGAAGTTTACTTTTGAAAAGTTTTTCACGGTGGCTTTCTTGTCCGGGGGTGGGGGCAGAATATGGATATCCAAAGTGATTTGTTTATGGTCAGATCTAACCAGCGAGGAGTTGAACTCTGGTGTGGAACACCGGGTCTCATGTTGGTGATGACCAGGTCCAATATGTTGTCACCTCTGGTGGGAGTGTTGACCAGTTGAACAAGTGTGTTTGAGTTTATAAATTCTAGGAAAAGTTGGGCAAAAGAGTTAGTATTGAGTAGTTCTCCCAGTTAATGTTTGGGTAATTGAAATCACCCAGTATTAGGGTGTTTGGTATGACCTTTATGTTTCCCAGTGTTTCCAGAAATGTGGAATGGGGGTCCTGGGACATGGTGGGTGATCTGTAGCAAGCTACAATTTGAATTGCAGTTTTGCCCATTGTTAGATGCATGTGGATGATCTCTGAAGCATCGTGCTGTGCCACTAAACTGGAGGTGTGGGTATCCTTGATGAATATGGATACACCCCCACCTTTTGTATTTCGGTTTGGGTTCCGTGGCCGAAATGTAGTGCTGGGGTGCTCTCTGGAGCCTTAAACCAGGTTTCTGTTACTGCACATATATAGATTTTCTCCATACTGAGGAGTGCCTCGAGTGCATGCATTTTGAGATTTAGACTTCTGGCATTGAGTAGCATTACCCTCAGTTTTTGGTTACGTGTGCTATTTACAGCGGTGGGTTTGTCTTTTGAGCCTTACCTAAAAAAGGCACTATGAGGGTGGCAAGAGCCTTGGCAAGTATTCGAAAGCCTAAGGGTGACAGGTGCAAGCTGTCTCTAGTGAAGCAGCGTGGCTTGTCGAGCATGTCATCTCAAGCAGACAGACACTGGATCCCCTTTGAATGACACCAGAACCTTAGCCAATTGTTGAAATCAAGAATTTTTTCTTTATACCATGGCATCATTCTTGGTGAGGGCAGGTTGCTACTCAGGGTCAGGGTCATACCGGCCTTGGCTACGTGATCAGAGAGCTCTTCCATGTCTCTTTTCATGTAGTCCAGGGAGGTAAGGCTCAGGTCATTCACACCAACATGGACAATGACAAAGTCATATTTGTACTTGTTCTGGAGTGACCTGAGTGCTTGTGTTATGTGGTGGATCCTGGCACCCGACAGGCAGCTAACAGTAACCGTCCCCTTATTCAGCCTAGTGAATGGGACGTCAGTGTGCCTGACTATAGAGTCACCTATTACTAGTATGTTGGGTATGTTATTTTGCCTTAAGAGCTTTGATTGCATGGCACACTGGTTTTGTGAACTATGTGTTTCATGGTTTGTGTTGGGGGGTGGAGGTTGCTTGGATGTTTGATGTTCATCGTGCATACAGCTGCAGTCATAACAGATGGGTTATCCTGCCGTCAGGCGGGTCCTCGGTCGGCCGAATTCCAAAGTCTAGGTCCGGCGTCGGTTGTCGTCGCTTCTTCCCTGACGTCAGTGCGGCAGGGGTATAAAAGGGCCAGCCGACGCCATCTTCTTCAGTCTTTCTTGCCGCGCGGTGCCCGAAGCAGAAGCAGTTTGCAAGTGCCGGTCGGCCAGCTCCTGAGATTTACGAAAATATTTCAGCCAAAGTCTTCTTGAAAGCTAAGTACCCCGTTGGGGAAACTTTTCTTGCCTCAGACCGATGTCAGACAAAGTTAATAATTGCATTTCATGTGGGAAGCAAATACCGCATAAGGATTTCCACTCTTTCTGTATTCCTTGCTTAGGCCCAGACCACGACGTCTCGGCCTACCGTTTTTGTGCTAGATTCAACAAACGCACTATTAAGCGTCGGGCGGAGTTCGCATTTCACTATTTTGGTAAAAAATTTAATTACATTATGTCATCGGATACTCCGACTCCTGTTTTGAGTAAAAGACGCAAAGATAAGGACCGACATACGAGGTCCGCGACTTCTACTGACACCACGCTAAGGCCGACTACCGGTTCTCCGGTTCTCAGCGAGGCGCCTACGCAGCCCCTGAGTACCGATGACACTTCATTACCGGTGTCTTCAGTACCCGAGGTCGCAGGCTCCTCGGTCCCCATTCCAACTACAGATACCGACGCCACTCTTGGCGGGGAATCTCAGAGTTTAGACAGGCCTGCCATTTCTCAAGGTGTCTTCAGGCCTTCCTCCTTCTCTATTAAAGCTTTCACAAAATCTAAAGCAGCCGTGAAAACTAAAAAACAGGGACCTCAGACCCCCTGTCAAGGCCCCATGCCTAAAAAACAAATGCTCAAAATGGCTGAGGATTTGATTACTCTTATCAGGGGTTCTCAACCCCCCTCGGACAAAAGGCCCAGATTAGAGGAAGACTACCCTTCCTCAGATCAAGCCTCTATTACCTCTGAACATTCTGAGGACCAGGACTATACCTATTCTCCTTTTGAAGACTCTGATGCAGAGGAGTCTATTCCCTCGGTCTCCCCCCCTGAGGACTACTCTTTTGGGGAAACCCTGCATACCTTGAGGGAACACTTTCACTGGGAAGGCCAAGATTACTCAGATTCCAAGAAAAGGCTCAGGGATTTTCTCTTGCTCCCCCAGCATAGGCCCCTGGCTATCCCTCCTGTTTTAGATATATTAGATGATGTGTACACAGAAGCCAGCCTCAACCCAGATTCTTTACCTCCAGCTCCTGTTAAACCAGACAGGTATTACCGGGTTCCTGATTCACACCAGTTCCTATAAAAAAGCCATACTGCTGACCCAGAAACTATTTCACAGGGTCCCAAGGGAATTAAGGCCTCTACTGCTAAGAACCCATTACCTTCAGAGAGAGATTCCAGAGCTTTAGAAAGGTGGGGGAAAAAGGTGTACACCTTGGCTACTTTAACCATGAGGGCATTAAACTGTCAGTTTCATATGTTAAAGTATCAACAGTTTTTGTTATCTCAGTTGAAAAGCAAAATGACACAACCAGAGCAACCAGATTTAAGAGAGTTGCAGGATTTGTTGCATAGTGCAGAGGAAGTGGGTAAACATACCTTGCAGTGTGGTTTTGATGCTTTAGAGGCCTCATGTAGAGCTGCTGTTACAGGGTCAGTCATACGTAGACATGCTTGGCTCAAAGAGCAAGCCTTACCAGATCATGTCAAAGCTAAATTACTAGATGCACCTCTTCAAAAAGATGTATTGTTTGGTGTTAAAGCTGAGGAGGTACTAAAGAAAATGGAGGAAAAAGCGAGATCAATGCAAACAGTAAAAGATTTCCTGCAGGTACAACCTCCACGTTTCAGCAGAAACTGGCCTTCAAAAAATTGGTCCTTTCCAGCCACGGACAGACCTCAAAGAGGCAGATACAGATGCCTGAGGGGTAGAGGGCAACCTCAAGGATCATTCAGAGCAAGACAATGGCAAGCACCAACCCCAAGAGGTGGAGAAGATAGATCACAGTCATTCAGAAAGCAGACACAATGACTTCCCCCTTTATCTGCAAAGCAAAGCTTTAATGGCAGCACCTTTGGGCGGAAAACTGGCATTATTCTCAAAAAATTGGCATATTGTCACAAAAGACAAATGGATTCTGGACATTATAGACAGAGGCTACAGATTCCACTTTCACACCCTTCCAAAAATGAGAGGCATGCCAAACCTGCCACAAAATCAAAGGGCAGAGGCACAAAAACAAATTTCAGCTCTCATGGACATGAAAGCTATTCAAGAGGTACCTGCAAAAGAGCAAGGTCAAGGGTTTTATTCCAGACTATTTCTGGTACCAAGGAAAGACAAAGATTGGAGACCTATTTTAGACCTATCCATCTTAAACACATATTTACAGGTACCAAAATTCAAGATGCTCACATTACAGCAGCTTCTTCCCATGCTGGGCAAGGAGTCTTGGCTGGTAACATTGGACCTCAAGGAGGCATACCTGCATGTCCCTATCAGACAAGATTGCAGAAGATACCTCAGATTTCTTGCAGGTTCAACCCATTATCAATTCTCTGCATTGTCCTTTGGCTTATCTACTGTGCCCAGAGTGTTTACGAAATGCCTGGCATCAGTAATTGCCTTCTGCAGACTTCAAGGAATACAAATATACCCATATCTGGACGACTGCCTGATCCAAGCGGACAGCAAGGACATACTTCTGAAACACCTGACGTTTGTAATAAAACTGTTGAACTTTCTGGGATACACTGTCAACAAAAAGAAATCAAAACTAATACCCTCTCAAAAAATAATTTTTCTGGGTGCCAGCTTGAATACAACCACCCAGATGGCCTACCTCATGCCAGACAAACAAGGGCAACTATCTCAATACTTCAGCAAAATGGCTACCTTCACCAGGCTGACTGCGAGGAAAGTCCTGCAGGCTCTGGGATTCATGGCATCTTGCATCCTTCTGATCCCATGTGCAAAGCTGCATATGAGGAAACTTCAATGGTACCTAAAAAACTTATGGTTTCAACACAGCCACAGTTTGGAAACGATTATACCACTCATTCCATGTCTTCAAAAGGAATTTCTGTGGTGGGCTCAAGCATGCCAAAGAAACATAGGTCTCCCTTTCTGCGTACCTCAAGCAACTCAAATCATCACAACAGACGCCTCGGACTATGCCTGGGGGGCACACATGACAGATCAGTGCATTCAGGGAAAATGGTCCCAAAAAGAGAAGCACCTACACATCAACCAAAAGGAAATACTAGCAGTGCAAAATGCTATTATGGCCTTCAAAGACCTACTGCATCCAGGCCAGCTATTGATAAGGACAGACAACACCACAGTGATGTGGTACATAAACAAACAAGGGGGACTCATTCATACCCCCTGTGCAGACTAGCCATGACCCTATGGAACACAGCTCTGGAATTGCAAATCCAACTTCAGGCACAATTCCTGCCAGGGAAGGAAAACACACTGGCAGACAGCCTAAGCAGAAATCTGACAGATCCACACGAATGGAAGTTGCATCCTCAAGTTTCCGCAAAGATTACTCAGGTATGGGGACAGCCAGACATAGATCTCTTTTCTACCCACAAAAATTACCAATTGAAAAAATTTTGTTCAAGGACCTATCATCCACAGGCCTGGAAAGTGGACGCACTTTCTTTCAATTGGACAACGTTGACAGTCTATGACTTTCCGCCTCTTCCTCTGCTGCCCAAAGTTCTATTAAAAGCCAGAGCAGAGAGGCCGAAAATGATTCTCATTGCTCCAGATTGGCCAAGACAACACTGGTATCCGCTCCTGAAGAGCCTGACATATTCCCCACCATGGATCCTACCTCTAGTGCCTCTTCTGTTGCCCCAGCACAACTTCAAAACTCTTCACAGCCAGCTCAAAACCCTGAATCTAGCTGCATGGAGAATCCCTTGATTTCACAACAGACCCTCCTCTCCAAGGAGGTGCAGGATGTCATCTTGGAGGCCAGAAGACCTTCTACTAGAAAAGCCTACTCCGCCAAATGGAAACGATTTTGTGCCTGGAATCAGAAAAAGGGCCAGAATCCTTGGGTAATAAATTTACCTCAAATTTTACAGTACCTAGCTGAGATGTTAAACAGTGGACTTTCCTTCTCCTCCATCAAAATCCACGCTTCAGCCATTTCTGCACAATACAACACAGATCCTCCTTTATTCTCTCATCCTCTCTTAAGACAGTTCCTCAGAGGGGCAAAGAATATAAGACCCCCAAGGAAACCACCAGTCCCTGCTTGGGACCTCAAATTCATATTGGAAAAGCTGACCCTTCCTCCATTTGAGCCAGCTGCTTCAACAGAACTACAATACTTGTCATGGAAAACAGCCTTCCTTCTGGCTATCACCTCAGCACGCAGGGTTTCGGAACTACAGGCCCTCATGGCTGTGCAACCTTTCATCATTTTCCATCAGGACAGAGTTTCCTTATGAACCAACCCTACCTTTATACCAAAGGTAGTATCCAGTGTAGCCTTGAATCAGACTATACACTTACCTACCTTTTATCCTAACCCACAAAACAAAAGGGAAAGACTACTGCATTCCTTGGACATTCACAGACAACTTTGTTATTATTTGGACAGGACAAAGCCATTCAGGAAATCCGAGCAACTCTTTGTGTCCTATGCTACAGGTGCTCAAGGAAAGGCTATCTCCAAACAGACAATCTCAAAATGGATAGCCCACTGCATACGCTTTTGTTACTCATTTCATGGAAAAGCTGTGCCTTCAAGGATCAGATCCCACTCCACAAGGGCCACAGCTACCTCTGCATCTTTCCTCAGGGGGGTTCCTACCAAGGACATTTTGGAAGCAGCCACTTGGAGTTCAGTGCACACTTTCTCCAAACACTATCACCTTCCACTTTACTCTAAATCTAGAGCGGGATTTGCCACAGCTGTCTTGCAGGGCATCCTTGCTCCTCCTAGTTCCTCTTAGTGCCTGCCACCCTTACTTAGCTTTGGGATTCTTCCCATCTGTTATGACTGCAGCTGTATGCACGATGAACATAGTACAGTTTTGTACCTACCATAAATGTAGATGTTCGAGTGCTTATACAGCTGCAGTCCAGGTTTCCCCCCCTCCATCCCCTCTTAGGACAGGCCTTATGACAAACACCTTCTCATACAACCTATTTGGGGTATTCTTTTATGGTGTATTTGCTTGCAACTACTGTTTTTTGATTATTCTATATTGCATGATTACATAAGTTTATGTTTTGCCTTCCTTCTGGTGGCACCTGACATCTGGGGCAAGAAAAACTGAAGAAGATGGCGCCAGCTGGCCCTTTTATACCCCTGCTGCACTGATGTCAGGGAAGAAGCGACGACAACTGACGCCGGACCTAGACTTTGGAATTCGGCCGACCAAGGACCCGCCTGACGGCAGGATAACCCATCTGTTATGACTGCAGCTGTATAAGCACTCGAACATCTACATTTATGGTAGGTACAAAACTGTACTATTTGGAGGTCTCTGTTGGATTCCTCTGTACTTTAAGTGCTAGCCACAAAGCTTGAGAAATCATTTTATGCTCAACTCCTGAGAGACTTGCTTGGCTACAAACATCTGCATTACAAGCTGAAGCTAAGTGATAATAATTGCTTTATTGGCACCAAACAGAATTAAACTTAATAAACCCTTACTATGGATAGGCAATTCAGATTCTGTGTCCCAGCTCAAAAAAATCATGTCTTTATTTACAGCTATTTGCTCACCTAATACTTCTGACAGTGTACTCAGTAGGAAATTTAAAAAAATTGGTCAATTCACTACACTCCCAATATACCTGTTCCCAGTTACCTCTTTCTTCCCCATCACACCTCCAACATTTACTATCTATCTGAGGAAAATTTCTTTTAAGTCTGCTGTGGGCATAAAAATGCCTATACAAACTCTTCCAAGCAGGGATCCTAAACCTTCTAGACTTTGTTTCATACTTGGGAGTCATACATATGCCTAGCTATTGTTCTCTTGTAATTTGCTTTTCTATTCTCTCTTCCAAATCATTTCTAACCTCATCTGATTGATTCTTATAGTTATCATGTAATATTTTATATTCCCTGCTAATTATCCCTTTTTAACAGCAGCTTCTGTCCTAGATTTGACTAAAAACCCCACTATAAAAGGTCTTTCACTTAAGATTCCCCAATCTCTTTCTCTTTGTCTGTACTCTGATATCACTCCCTGGTAGGGAAGGCAGTCTCTAGTTTGCAGTTGAAATGTGTTTTTGGTTCCATCCTACTCTATTACCTTGTCCTCTCTAGTTATTTGTTCCTAATACTTTGGTTCCTTTGACATGTTTCTCTACTAAATTCCAGCCCCTTTTTTCCTATTTTCTGTACCCTACTTACAGTCATCCCTTTTGGAAAAATCTCCTTTTACCATTCTCATATTGACTTAGTTCTTAGAATACTTTCTGCTATTTTATGAATGTAATATTCTGTATGGTTGTTATTATTTTCCTAAAGGATCTGCATCCAAAATCCTACTCTGTCTTTATTTTTTGAATTCCTCCTGCTTCATCATCATCTTTTCCCATTTTTAATTATACGTTTCTGCTTGTGTTATGCATATGCACCTTAACTGTTGAGCTCTAAAATATCCATTCAAATCAAGTAATCCTAAGCCACCTTGTTCTATTGGAAGAATTAACCAATCCCTCTTAACTCTTGCTCTTTACCTCTCCCAAATAAATTCCTTCATCTCTTTATTAATTATTGCCCAGAACATCTCCTCTGGTTGATAAAAATTAGCCTGCCCCATAAATAAAATTAAAGGGCTTAAACATTTTCACTGTGTGTATCTTACTATTCGGGTTTATAGTATGTTGCCAAAATGAAAAAACAGTGAATGCTATTTCAGCAACACATAAACAGTGATCTACAACTTCCGCAAACGGCCAGAACATTGATTTTTTTCCTAGGGAAAAAATCGGTAGGCCAACCACACACAAAACACCATACCATACCCCCACACCCCCTAACTAAATATACCAACTCTGAGATCGCACTACAGTGGGGAAAAGGGCAATTACACGGTGACGGCCAAGTGATTATTTTTTTCCCTAGGAAGAACTGATGTTCTGGCCATTCGTGGAAGTTGTAGATCGCTGTTTATGTGTCGCTGAAAAGGCATTCGCTGTTTTGCCATTTCAGTGACATAATATAGACCCTACTATTCATATCCATAAACAAGAGCTTCCAGTATCTCAGTTTTTGTATGATCTTTTGTTACATCTCTTCCCACATATCCTTAGATGCCATAACAGAAGCCTTTTTAATCAATAGTCCTAAATTCTTAATCTTATCATGTTCCCATAAATATGGCTATTACCAAACCAATTCATTTGGGGATATATAATTTACAGCTATAGCCTTTGTTTTATCTTCATTAGTTTTATATACCCAAAAGAGTTGAAAGTGTCTCAAAATGTTCCACAGCATTGAGATGTGCTTTACTGGATTTATCAGGTTAAAATAATATAATCTGCACATGAAGCCCACTTTTCTTGATTTCCATACTGATTACATCCTTGCATTTATGAGCTCCTTATTTTCTTTGTAATAACTCTAAACATAAAGAAAATAACAAAGGGAAAGAGGGCACCCTCACCTAGTTTCTCTTTTCAAAAACAACTTATCAGAAAGGAACTCTTCCACTTTAATTCTTGCCTCTGATCCTTCATATTTCTGCCTAATTGACTTTGTTATTGTATCAAGGAATGCAAATGGTTCCATTGTCCTAGACATAAAATCCCAGCTTACTCTGTCAAATGCATTCTGTGCATCAAGACCCACCAGCAACAATGATATTTTCTTACAGTATGCTTTGCTCTGGGTCATCATTTTTCTGTTAATGTTGTCAAATATTTGCCTCCCCTCCACAACCCATACTGATCCATATCTATCAGTTTTGGCAACACCTTTGCTATTCTTTTAGCTAGCATAGACAAAACACTTTATAATCATGGTTTAAAATTGAAATTGGTCTGTGTGTAGCTATGTTAGATGGGGCTTTACTGTCCATAGGTAATACAGCCACCACAGTTTTTTTACAAGATGTTGGTGCTTCCCTACCTTTTAAAATACTGTTAAACATATAAACAAAGGTATGGCATCTAGGTCCAAGGAGGTCATTGTCCCTCTGTATTTGGCATTCACTAGACCTATCTTTGAGTATAATGCCCCATTTTGTATGTACCTAACCAGGCATATCCACCAGTTGGAGCATCCACAGAGGTTCCTCACTAAAAGAATACAGGGCATAAGTAACATGTCCTATGCTGACCACTTCAAGGCCCAATTCCTGTATTCTGTCTCCTACAGGCTGTTGAGGGGAAATCTATGCCTGACATACAAGGCATTGTCAGACCCCATTCTGATGGACCTCATGCATATCCACAAAACAAACAGTACCAGAATTACCCATTCTAAAGACTTAAACCTTACCTGTGATATAAATAAGACTTGCTGGAGAGACAGGTGTGTATTCCAGATACTTCACATTCTCTGGATCAGGCTCTCTATCCATGGGAAGCAGAGTTCCTCCCTAACCCAATTCAAGTATAATTTGGACAATTGGATGGGGAACAGGAAATTCATCCCTGGATTGGCACCTATGTCCCTAATGGACACAGGCAGCCTGTAAATGTTTCATCTTCCAGGCCCCTGCTTGTAAATGTTTCATCTCTCAAGCCTTTGATTACACTTAACAATGGTACCAGAACTTGTCAGACATTTGAGATACATGGGTAGACTTAAAAAAGCCCTTGTGGTCATTAGCTAGTAAACACCTTTGAACCTATAAACTTATAAACAAAATCTTCCAGATCTTTACCACCTTCTTTTCTCTTAACTTCCAACTTCCACAGGTATACTATTTGTTCCTGGAGACCTTCCTGAAGATTGATTATGCATCAGTGTTTTTATCTCATTTCCTCTTATCTTAACTGTTAGTTGTAGAGCCTCATCTTCCTCTAACCTTGGCATGAACAAATCTTCCACAAATATTTCCAGTTCTGCTCTTTCTTAATTTCCACATTTCTCTGCTTTATAAAAGTTTTTTATAAAATTTCCAAAATATCTCTAAAACCTATACAGGATCTCAAGTTATTTTTCTTGTTATATGCTCCCTATGATTGGCAGCAACCCTTTCTACTTTCTGTTGCCTAAGTCATTGTGCTGAAAGTTTTTGTACTGTGGAGTTGTTATCAAAAATAGTTGCTTAACAGCAGCCTTTTTAAACTCATGCATAGTATCCAGCTACTCCCTTATTTCCTTTTTAGCACTCTGCATTTGTGCCTCTTCTTGTGCTGTGAGATTCCCCTTGTTCTGCAATACTTTAACCTGGTCAACCCCTCTAAGTAATTCATATTACTAAAAAAAAAAATGGTCCAGGCGACAAACAAGGATGGCAGTACAAAAGAGCTTTAATAAAATATCGCAAGCGCTTTCACCCTGACTCAATTGCAAGGCTTTTTCAAGTGCATAACGCTGCAATTGAGTCAGGGTGAAAGCGCTTGTGATATTTTATTAATGCTCTTTTGTACTGCCATCCTTGTTTGTCGCCTGGACTGTTTCTTTTTTGGGGGATTTTAGTAGTTGGATTTATGGTCCTCTGCCAGTTTTGTTATTTCATTCATATTACTTCTTAACCATCTTTCTTTCTCTTCTATTTCTACTCTGTTTTTAAATTCCATTTTTATTTATTTTACTCACTATCTATACCTTCTGGAGATAGTTATGTCTTCCTTAGTAACTCTCACATAATTTCCACTACCCATTCCTTAAATTCCTCTCTTTTTAACAGGTAGGTGGGAAAGCACCAGTATCTTATTTTTACTTCATTACCCTTCATTTTTATCTTAGTTTTTCTTGGTGCATAATCTGAAATAGTGATTAGAAGTGTGTCTAAGCTTTCAGTTAAATACAAATGCTCTTGTTAAATATAATTTATGTGTAGCCTATTCTGGTTGTTGTACATTGGGGAATAATATGTAAATTCTATCCAAGTTCCTACTTCTGAATTCATATCTTCCATACCAAATATTTTCAGAAATTTCTTTAGAAATTTATCCACATTTGTTATATGTTTTCCTTCTAGGAGCCCCCTGAAACATCATCACTACTACAAATCAAGTTCCAGTCCCTACCTATAAGTTATATTCCCTGCTGAAAGCTGATTATTTTCACAGCATTTTCTTAAGCTCCATCAGAGCAGTTTTTGGTGGAATATAATTATATGCCAGCGTAATCCTGCTTCCCAGCCAGTAGCCCCATGCTATCACAAATCTCCCATTATTGATGTTTTTCCTGTTCTATCACTATTGGAGACCCTCTAGCAATTAGTAAACTCCTCCTTTGTCCCTGATTTTCTACTTAATATCCATCCTGAAATCCTTTCTTTAAACACATATTCTAAACACCCATATCCCCTATTAACTTAAAACAAAAAAGTGAATTTTAACCCTCAAGATTGGAACAACTGCCCCAAATTGGCAACTCCACCCACAGGCATTACCAATCCTAAAATTAAGGCTAGTCACGCCAAACTACATGCTACAGCCAGTGTTCCCATTGACACCAATTACTGTCTGCTCTTTTCTTATCTCTTCCCATCCTAGGTGTGAAAACCAGCTTGTATGCTTTCAGAAAATATTATCTTTTAGGCCTAAGAAAAAGTGCATTGGCAAGCATTAAATAAAACAAAATTATACACTGTTCTATTACATGCATTAAAGCATTAAGTCGGCTAGAGACGCTGCTATATCTTACTCACTTCCCATAATTACAAACTTTATTTTTCACTGAACTGCTTGCCATTGTACCATTAAATTTTGCAATTCACTCAGCAAAGAGTGCTTAGAACTCTCAAGATTAATTGCTTGAACCTGCAGACAGTTCATCTTCACAGAAAAGCACTCATCAATGAGTCTAGGACAATTTCTCTCAGAACAGAACATATAGCTGCCTTCAGCTGCAGTCTTCTTGACTCCCATTGAACATTTCCTAATGAAAAAAAACTAAAGCTAATATCAATGCAGATGTAATACACTTTCATGGCTTTCATCTTTTTATCTTATTTTAAAGCTTACTTGCTTACAAAAAGCACTTGTTTATAGCTTATGCCAGGAACATTAATCTAGACATTAAAAATAAGAGTAAATATCTTAGTTCTACATGTAGTATAATCAGTGCATTTTTACACCCTACACCAGCAACACAAGATCGCAGCATATTAACATTAAACTTGCTTTTGTCCAGCCTTTCTTCTTTTGTTATACTTTAGGCCTATATTTCTTACAACTAAAAAGTGCTTGTTTGCTTTAATACCTTAACACATACAATAGTCACTGAAAAGACTCCCCCACATTTAAAATACCCCTGACTACACACTATACAAAACAGCTTTACTATAAATAAGATGCAGTTTATATCATAGAAATATTTTATATACATACTAAGAACAACAATTGCTTTACCTACTGTTACTGTTTTACCCATTTAGTATTCTTATAAAATTTAATGACATAAAGTGGGGTATATGCTTTACAGTCCACCCACATGCTTAACAAAGTCAACAAATGTCCAGTCTTTTTTAGCCACTTTTTCTTGTAAAACCATATTGCACAAATGTGATTGATCCTTTATAGTCTCCTCTTTATTCACTAATTCCAGTGTTTCTAGTCTACTTCCTGTTCATCTCCTTGTCCCAACACCAGCCTCTAATTCAAGTCTGAGGTATTCCTGATTCTTCTAGTAAACTCTT